>NW_008594006.1:32081-55874 GCF_000691845.1 Merops nubicus | reverse complement strand
GGCCCTATGGAATGAATTTGCAGATTGGAAGCTGTCCCCCTGTGATGAGGTCAAGGGTGTTTCAGGTTCAACTGGTCCATGAAAGGTGCCTTTTTTGGGCGATGCCCTGAGCATAGGGATTCAGGCAGGGCAGGAAGGGGCTGCTCATGGGCACAGCTGCCTCTCATGGAGACAGCAGGTGATACAAGCCAGGGCACCACGTTGTGTGACCTGGTTTGGCCGTACCTACCTGGTGGAAAATTCCTTCCCATGGGCAACGTCCTTCTGCTTTTATTTTTAAGCAGTTTGCTAAGGACACAGCTAACACAGAGAGATAACAGGTGCTGACAGGAGCCTGGCTGCTAATTGGGTTTTTGCCTGGCCTTATATGATACTTGTAATTATGGGAAGATGGGAGTGGGGTTTGGTGGAGGAATGGGACAAAAATCTGCAGACTGAGGTGCTGGGGCTATCTCAGAAGGCCACAGGAAGAGATGCTTACACTACACATCAGCGTCACAATTACTCATATCCATGGCATCAGTGCGGGGTTCCCTCCCAAGTCATCAGCATGTCAGGGAGTCTGGGGACAGGGCGTTCTTGTGCGTGGGATGGGGATCCAGGCCCCGCACAGTGTCAGAGCTGATCCATCCTCATGGCAACAGTGCTGAGCACTGTGAGAAGCCACCTTAAATTTGGGAGTGCTCATGGCATTTTCCTGTAAAGGTTCTCTGCTCTTCCTTTTCACATCCTTCCTTTCCCTTTCTCTTTCTCTTTTTCCCTTATTTTTATGTGGCAGTACTCACCACCCATGGTCCCAGAGACCACCCAACTGGAGTGGATGCTGTGCTGACTCTTTGCAAATCCAACCATTTATTCAGAAAGGTTTTTTTTTTTCCCAAATTGAATTTGCCACTGGGTAGCAGAGGTGCTATTTTTTGGTCTTTGTTTATGAAATGCACAACAGAAAAAAACATAGTAGGTGCAGGTTAACTTTCAGCTTGAAGAGGTTTCATTTGCCTTGAAGGAATGGTGCAGGTGTCTCACACCAAACATGTGCATGAGTTTTTGCAAGATTAGATCTTGTAGTTTGTCTTCCTGAATGTGTATATATATCTGAATGAAACCTTTGTCCTGGTGGCAACTCAGGATAGTGTCCAGCCTAACTAAAAAAGAATCCTGAATAAAAATAAGAAGATTTAGACACACAAAGTCCTCTGAAAGATGTAAGCAATCTGCCTTAAGAAGGGACGTATTTAAAGCAAATCAGAGAGCGAGCAATATCAGGAGCCTTATGAAGATGCTGGACATCTGAAATCTCATGCTGGAAGCCGTTACACAAATAAGGGTAATTCAGGTGGGGCACCAGGTAAAGACCAGCTGTGGATGGTGCTGTTCCAAAAAGGGAGGGAGAATAAACATTTTATTATGTCCTCCTGACTGTGGTGCCACTTGTTGGTGGATATGCAATCCCTGTCTGGAAGGGCTCACATCTGCAGATGAAGGATACAGACTGAGGAGCACTTTGAACCAGCATCTGCAAGTACTTGTTTCCCTCTGCCCTGCCCCACTAGGACCAGCCCTTCTGCCCAGTGTCCCACCCCACTGCAGTAGCACACCCGTGAGAAGAAGATCCCCAGTGAAGTGTTATCACCAAGGGGTGGTTGGTATCCCTGGGGCATCTTGTTATCTTGCTGTGTCAGCTGGCTCAGATATGAAAGAGAAAACAGAGGTAAGACCTACCAACCCAGCAACTGCAACCCCAAAACCTGCTGTCAGGGAGAAGACGTTGGTAGAGCTGCAGAAGCAGGCTGGACTCCATTTGAGGGGATGCCTTCAGGTGCTACATGGGGAAGATTTCCAGGCTGAGTGCCTGGGCAGCAGAGTGCAGTGTCAGAGGTGTGCAGCACGTCTGTGCACAGCCCAGGGAAGGGGGGGAAATCTTCCTGCTCTCCCTTTTCTTCCATCCCTGTCTGTGAGGTGGTGTTGCAGCATCATCAGCCGTAGAAAGCCCAGTGCCCTGGGTCTGGACACTTCTGTCATAGTGCCTGGGCTTGCAAGTGATGCTCGGGGTTTGTGACTAATGCACACCCTGTTTTCCCTGACTGCGTCAAGGGTTCAGCCACCACTTAGAGTCTACAGTCCAGGGCTTTATTCATCCCAGAGTGGCTGGCTGTGTCTCTGCTCTCATCTGGCACAGGGTGGAGGAAACCCAGGATTTAGCCATCCTTTTGGAGGTTTGGAGAACTACAGCAGGGCTGCCACCTCTTCTTTAAAGTAAGAGACAGAAAAAGTTAAACAGGGTTAAGAGGAGGGGAAGAAGAATTAAAAACCAGCTGGAGCCAGCCCTGTGCTGGAGACTGGAGGCGTAGAGCCAGGGGAGGAGGGGAGCGAGGAAGGGGGTGGCTGCTCTCCGCCAGCTATTTGGGTAATATTGGCGGTGGTCACGTGCAGAGGTTTGCTTTCGGCATAGCCCACGTGTTTGTGCGACGTGGGGAGGGTGTGCGAAACCGGCTCCCGCTTCCAGGAATCCTCCAGCACAGGATATGTGTCGGGGAGCTGGTAAACATGACACAACTGCTGGCCTGTAACTCAATCGGCTTCCTGCATTAGCTGCTCCCTGCCCGGGGACCTCCCTAGCCTGATGGCTTCTTGGGGTGACGGGGCAAGGGACGGTGTGTCCCAGGGCATGGGGCGCTGCTGGCGGGGGGTTGGGAGTGATGGAAAGGGTGAGGGGAGCTTACACCAGGGGTCTGGCGACAGGGCAGCTTCTCCAGCCCAGGACGGGTGAATATTCCTTGGGTGCGGCCTGAGCCCACTGCTGCTTACAAACCCTTGCTGGCCTCAGACATGGGCTCCCAGAGTCCAAAATAGCCACTTGGCGGAGGAGCACACACCTCCCCTGGCCCCACCGCCCCATCCTGGCAGCAGCGGGAGCTGTGGGTAACAGCCTGCACCCATTCACAGATAACACTGGCTCTCCTGTGCCAGCTGCCAGCACACCTCGACCCGCTCCTAATCTGCCCGCTTGCAAAAATACATCTTGCTTGGGCTTTTTGCCCCCCTCCCTCCCTCCCCTGCTTGTTTATTGCCGGGCGCAGGGAAACCGTGACCTCTGCTGCCTGCTGTCCCCTTGGGCTCCCAGCCCCTGGGAGCAGTGGAGCTGCTCAGGGCCACGCGAGGGGTGAAGGCAGGGCAGGGCGCCGGGGTCCTGACTTCACTGTGTCCCTGGTAGGAAGGGAGAAGGGTGGGAAGGGGATGTGTGTGGGAAGGTGATGTGGCAAGCCCAGCAAGTTATATTCATTAGACCAGTGTTGGATTTACGGATAGTCGCTGCTGACAACTGCAGCGTGGGGCTGAGTGTCGATGAGCCCAAGCATGAGACTTCGAGGAGGTAAGAATGGGGGTGAAATAGTTAATATGGAGAATGAAGCCATGCAGGTGAGGATGAGGAAGAAAAGCTCCTGCTGCTGCTTCAGGGCTTGCCTGAAGTGAGGGTGAGATGCTCTTGGTGGGTGGTGGCAGGCTCCCCACAGCACAGGGGGCTGCTGTGCCCCTGGTGCCCGGCCTGGCCTGCCTGCAGCAGATGGATTTGCATGAGAGGGGCAACAGGGTGTTCAGTGGGATGGAAGAGCCCAGGTGAGGTAGGAAGGGCTTGGCTTAGCAAAGCAGGGAGCATGAGTGGGACACAAAGCCTGCCCCCAACCCCAAGCCCAGGTCTGCAGCAAATTGGCCCCAATTGATTTTGAAATATATTCTTTAGCTTGGACCAGGGAAGAACAGGATCTGGCCTTTCTTTTTAGGCATCAGCTTAATTTGTTTCACAAAGGAGGAGGCAGCCAGGGGAGGCCTGGCCTGGCCAAGCAGCCCTCTGTGGGAAATGGGGTGGGTTTCACACTGCCCGCCGGTTTATTTGTATTTTTAGAGCATGCCGCAGGCACAAGGTCACCGAAATGAGTGAAATTCCACGCTGGAGCCTGGAGCAGCTCCTTGTCCTCATCCCTCTCCTCTGGGATGGGCTGGAGTCAACAGCTGAGCCAGGACTCAAGTGTCCCAACTGCATTGGTGCCTGGCTGAGGCAAGAGGCTTGGGGAAGCCGGGTGGGTAGGTGCTGGAGCTCCAGGCGGAAGAGATGGGGACTAGCAAGGGCAGAGGAAAGCCCTCCTGCTGTTATCACTCTTAAAGGAGCCCCTTGGGAGTGAGGGTCTGGCCATGTCATGCTGGAGACCCTGTCCTAGGGTGGCACTGGTTGCCCAAGGTCTCTTGGTGCAAGTGATCTCAGCAGGGAATTTGTTTGGTAGTAGGATGGGCAACCTGCCCAGATGGAGCTAGGGGTGTGGAGATGCTGAGATGAGATTGGGACAGACTAGGGAGGGGTGGGGAGCTGAAATAGGTCAAGGAAGAGGCCAGGGTGTCCCATGCTTGCTTAATGCAGCAATGAGTTGGCAATGCAATTAGTCAAAAGCTGAGGAGCAGGGAAAAAACCCTGGGAAATGAGAATGTGTGTGGGTTTACAATGGCACGGCACATCTCCTTGAGAACAGGGTCTCTTCATGATCTCCAGCAACAAGTGATTCAAGTGAAGCATCTCACTAGGGCTTGGGCTCGACAGCAAGTGAGTCAAGCGGGCAGGAGTCCCACCTCTTGAATCACTGCTGGCAGTGCTGCTGGCCACAGCCTCGGTGCTGGGAGCTCCTCCCGCCCGCTGTCACTAGCAAGGGGTGTTGGGGTCACAGCCTCTGTGGGGTGGCTGCAGGGGACAATCGTCACTGTAGGAGCCAAATGTGAAATAAAGAGATAAATTGTCCCCTGAGGTGCTGACCCAATTAGAAAGTGTAGCAAGAGATGGTCCTAGGAAGAGCAGAGAGTGTCAGATCCTCACTTTAAGGCAAGCAATTTCCTTACCAACTAGGACAAGCAAGATGTGCTGAGACGCCTTGTTTGAGAGCTACTCCTTGTCAGGTGTGAAGCATCTTCCTTTGGTTTTTCTGATGATCTTCTAGGAGATGGTTTTCCCTGCTTGAGCTACCCAGATACTTGCCATCACCCCATTCAGGTGGCCTGAGCACCCAGCAGTGGTCACATATGCAGGGGGTCAGTTGCTTTCATCTAGAGGCGAGAGTCAGTAGGACCAACATTCAAACCATGGCTTGAGCCTCAAAGGAAGCGATGAGGAGCTGCATGCGAGGGAGCTGAACCCCAGGAGAAGGGGCTACAAAGCACTGATTAATGGCTGGAAACATGGTGGAACCTTTGGCAGCCAGGACTGCCTTGTGGCCATTTGCATCAAGGAATAACGTGCCTGGTTAAAAGACCTGGGGGCTCTTTTCTGAGCCATACTTCCTTGTTGTGGTGACACAAGGTGATGTGATGGGTAGAGAGGATGGCTGGCTCTGCAGGGCAGTAGAGTGGGCAGGGGATGCACCATTGGCACAATGAGTCCCTTTTGCCTGTCCATGCTGGGAGCAAAGGCTTCCCTCCATCTTGTGCCCACACCTAGCCTCCAATGCAATGCAGTTTTGGGGTGTTTTTTTTCTCCTGTAATACACAACCCAGTGCCTGCCTGCCCCTTCTGGGTGCCATACTGCCAGTCAATGGCTCTGCTCCAGGGCATCCCCTCTGATGGTTTTTTCCAGGCCTTATTCTCAAGGACTCATCCCCTTTTTTTTTCAAAGCAATCTGTTTCCCCTAATAGCAAATGCCCAGCAGCCAGCAGCTGAAGGCTCAGTTGCTTTGCCTTATACACAAAACTTCCCACTTGTGCTTTTCATCCTTCCAGCCAAGGGAAGCTCCTGCTTTCCCCAGCCTCTCGCCTGCAGAAGTGTGCGGGAAACGTCTGCCCTCCTGTGTTCAAAGTCCCCTCCAGAGAGAAGCCAAGGGTGCACTGACCTCACGGAGTAAATATTTTCCATGACTTCTTTCGGGCTCTGTACCTATAGCTGACCCGGCTCTGGGTTTGTGGCCGACCTGCCTGAGCTCCACCAGTGTGAGGAGCAAGGCTGGATTCTGCCCTCTCCTTGCTTCCCTGCACATCCCCATGCAATGTCACTGCCTGAAGGTTTCACTGACTTCTCTCGACTCCCTGCCAGGGACTCTGCTGGCAAATGAGGTGGCTTGTGGGCTGGTGCTGCTCCCCATAGACACTGAATCCTGTTGGCTTGCTGTGAAATCTTCTCCAACACCTTCCCTCTCCTGCTCACAGCTATAACATGCTTGTGGTTCTGGGCTGCAGCCAAGTCAGCTCAGTTGCTGGAGGCAGCAGCCTCAGAGTAGGCGCAAAGCATCCATGGGCCAGAAGTGGGATGCAGGGAGGTTGTTTTGAAGCTGGAGGAACTTGTCACCAGGCAAAGGAGGAGACAGTTACTGACTCCATATCCTTCTGCCCACCCATCTGAATGAGAAAGGGGTGGCTGGTCCAACAGCTGTTCTCTACCTTCAGTCTCTTACTGCTCTTGATGTATTGTTCCTCTACAGACTCTATCTATCCCCTGCCAATGCTCTCCTTGAAGGGACAGTCACAGCTGGCACTGATACCCAGCAGGTCTCAGCAGCTGGACTTACAACACAGGGATCTTCATGTATCATTTCTAATTTATCTGCAACCACAAAAGGTTGTTGGCTTTCCCCTATCATTGATTTGCTAAGAGAAGCTGTGGTCATTCTCCTCCCAGGGCTTTTTTTTTCAGGAGAGAAGTCTCCCCAGGGGGACCAGAGCATTTCATGCTGCTGTGCGTAAGATTGGATCCCTTAGGGTTGGATCACTACCACCCCTTTCTTGTGGAACAAGGAGCAAACATGATGTGCTGCCAGAAATAATGCCAAGCATGTGGCACACATGAGGAGGTGTCAGAAGATGCTGGTGTCAGCCTCACAGGCAGCCCCGTGCCTTCTGCGCTGGCCGTGTAGGGGTGCTGGGGTGTTTCAGAGCTCTTTCTTTCGAGGGCCAGGTCTCACTTAGAGTACGAGTACCTCCACAGGGCAGGCAAGGAGAACAGCTGTGCCCTTCCTCCTGGGACCTTCTCCGCAGTTTGCATAGGAGAGATCAGTGTTTCCCAGTTCTTCTGCACGGGAGGAGAGCTGCTCTTCTCTTGTCTATAGGCTATTAGTGCTAGTGAGGAAATGAATATCAAACACCTGCAAACCTAGATGGTTTTAGGGGCTCTTTTTTGGCTTCTTAGCAAGTTTTTTTTTGTTGTTGTTTTTGTTTGTTTGTTTGTTTTGGGGTTTTTTTTGGTTTTTTTGGGGGTGAGGGGAGTTTTGTTTTGCTTTTTGACAGATCTGGTTTTGGCAGCCAGGGAAGTGTTTCCCACTTGCCCCACAGTTTGCCTGGTGGTAGTTTCAGAGAAACATTTAAAGATACAGTGGAGTGCTTGGCAGGGCCAGGGCTGGACCAGCCTGATGGCTTCCAGATGTTGCCCTGCACCTCCTGCAGAGCAAGGGATGAACCTTCTCCCTCCATCCCATGCTCTTGAAGACACGAGTGTGTGTATGTGTGTGGTGCCCAGCACTCCCTATGCCTGCAAGCTGCAATGCTGAAGCATCAAATTCACAGGCTGCTTTCAATGAGCTGGAAAACCATAGAAGCACAGAATTATTTGGGATGGAGAAGACCTTTAAGATCATGCAGTCCAACTGTTAACCCAGCACTGCCAGCTCACCACTAAAACATGTTCCTTAGCACCACATCTACATGGCTTTTAAATCCCTTCAGGAATGGTCACTCCACCACTGCACTGGGCAGCCTGTTCCAGGGCTTGACAACCCTTTTCAGGGAAGAAATGTTTCCTAACATCCATCCTAAACATCCCCTGGTACAGCTTGAGGCTGAGCGGGTGAATTCATTTACCCATGCACTGAAGATGCACGTGTTGCTAGCACTTTTTTTTCACTTATTTTTGCCTTCTCCTTGGAGAAGACTTATCCTTGCTCTTAAGCAAATGCTCTGCTCTTCATTGTAAATATCAGGGTGGATGTCTTCCTGGGAGGATATGAAGGCTTTTATGGCATATCCTACCTGAAGGTAACACCTCAGTGTCAAGGGAAACAAGTCTTTGCTGGAAGCAGTCTGACTTTTTTACATGTAAGGCTTTTGGGGGGACATGTTGCATCATGTGTTAGAGGTGGACACTTAGCTGGATGTATACATCTTGGCTTTCCCAGGAGCCTGGGTCTTCCCTGAGGCTGCTGCTCTGTCCCCTCACATTTCTGGGGAGAGGAAGCTGCAGCTAACCTCACTGCAAACAAAATTTTGTTGCTTTTTTGTTGCTTTTTGGGAATTTTTTTTTAAATTTTATTTTATTTGTGTGTGTTCAGTTTGAACAATAAAACATCTGTTCCTGAGCCCAGCAGCTGGACCAAAATGAAATGACGTTAGCATCAATTATCCTCCGGGATGAGGGGACTGATGGGAGAATGGTGCAGATTTCCTTCACGCTGAATAACAAATGAGAACAACAGCTTGGCTGGGTGGCTTGTGTTCCCGGAGAGCCTCCAAACAACCGGCCGGCTCGAGGCACCCGCTGCTGTGCACCGCTGCTCTGGGTACCAAACTTCAGCCGTGGGGGAGATGCTTTTGCAGCCATCAGAGAATAAGACCCACTTTTGGTGGACGGGCTTACAGATGCTGCAGCGGCAGAGATTTTTTTTAAAGGCACCAACCCCATACAAATACCCTGATACAAAACCAAAGTGCATTTTTTTTTTTTTCCTCAAGAGGAGGGGGGTCTGCAGGGTTGGACGTGCACCCAGCATGGAGAGCCCCAGCTGGGACATCATCACTGGTGGGTGCGGGCAGGCAGCCCGGAGCAGAGCTGGAGTTCACAGAGGGATTGGATGATGCAGAATCACATTCCCTGGGTACAGAAAGGGGCTATTAATGGGGAGAAAGCCGGGGGGGAGAGCGATGGAGCACAATGGCTCTGATTTGTTGGCAGTGGTGACCTGCAGTCCCTGGCAGCACCTCAAAGCAGCTGTGAAGTGCCAGTCGGTGGTGATGCTCCGGCGCGTGATGCGGGCGCCTGACCCTGGCGTAAGGCTGGCACACGGGGCTGCAGGTGGGGAGGGCACCCACCCGCCCACTCCACCAGGGGCCCCGCAGAGGAAACCCAACTCTGTCTGTGGTGGGCTGAGTGCTCCAGGGACATGGAGGCTTCACTTGCCAGGGCTCTCCCCAAATCCTGCTAGACATGCCTGCGTGAATTTTACCTCTTACAGTCTTGCCTTTCTGCCCAAAACTGGGTGAATGCAGCCCCTGCCATGGGCAAGGTAGAGTCAGGCTCCATGTGAAGGGTGGGCATGCACATACTGCAGATACACAAAAATAACCTCCTGTCTTATTCTGAATAAGTGAAACAAAGGTGTTTATCTCCCCACATCCCAGTAGCACAGATTAAAACCATGACTGTGGGAAGACTCAAGAAAATTACCAGGGAGCAGCATTTTTATGAGTGAGCTGCTTTATACTTGCTCAGCCAGATGCCTGAATAACTTAATGCAGGCTTCAGGAAATAATTTGGACTGCTGCAGTTTTGAAGCCTCTAAAATAGCTTTCCTGCTGCCTAGGGAGCTGTGAATTTTTAGGCCTGACAGCTTCCAGCACCCTGTGGGTGAGGTACAGCTGCTCTTTGTGGAAGACCTCACCATGGGGCAGGGCCAAGGAGAGACAGGGCTTATGGGGCTCACTACCTCACATGATGCTCATGATTTTTGGACAGAAAGCGAGTGGGGTGAGCAGCAGGGGAGAAAGAGCCCCTTTGACAGTAACAGCCTGCTCTGAAAACCCGACAACATCAAGCATCCATTTTGTCTGCCTTCTTCCTTGAATGTCACGGGTACCACCATGGGACAGGGTGTCTGTGACAGGCACGTGTCCCAAGCTCTGTTGCCATACATCTGCACACCCGGGTGTGCACCAGCACTGCTGCTTGTGCAGCAGCATCACCCAGCAAAGACACTGCTGAGAAAACACCCTTCCTTGCTTATTCGAGCTGTTTTATTCTAATCCCTTATCACTTTTGGCCTCTAGCCTCAGTTATATCAACAAGCCACACTGGGCCAAAGCTACCCCAGGTGTCACGTCCGATGTGCACCATCTCTGTGCTCTGAGCCTGGGCCCTGCAGGCACTCCTGCCCTGGCCTCTCCTACCAGAAAATGCAGTCCAGCTGGGAAAATCCCCCAAATCCTCACTCAGGAGAGACTTGGCAGAATTAGGAGGAAAAATAAAGGAAGATTTAGCTTTAAAGAAAGAAAAAAATAAATCACTTTGTCCCAAAGCAACTGAACTGAACACAATGTGTCTATCACTGTATTTCAGCCTCTTTTCTCAAGCCTTACAGAAGTGAGTCTGTCATCACTCTATTTGCCTGGCCCTTCCCTTACTAACATGCTGAACTGTCTCGTTGCGGGTAGGTTTATCAAAGACATTAATTCCCCCCCAATATTCAGGTCTTTTTTGGGTGCTTGAAAGTAGGTGCCAATGCTGGAGGCCTGTCTTATCTCTTGCAGAGAGGGAAAGGTTTGTGGAGTCCCTGGTTTCCCAAAAGCTCCTGGCTGGTGGTGACCCCATCAGCTGGAGCATCAGGTAGCTGGGGAGGTGTCCGAGCTTAGATGGGAAGGTGAGCAACCCAGAGTGCCTGGTGCAGGATGGGGGCAGGCAATGGATTTAATAAGAAAAGCTTTTGCAAGACTGGATTAGGGAAGAGTTCGTCATCCAGACGTAAAACTTGGTAATCCCTTTGTGCCAGGGTGAGGAAGGCTGTGCTGAGAGCCCTGGGGGTGTGTGTGGGATGGAGCTGCCCTGACTCCAGGCATCTCTTCCCCTCCCAGCCTGGCAGCAGAAACAGCCTGGAGAGACCGTCTAGTGCATCGGGATCTGGAGGGATGGGTTGAGATAAAGGCTGAGGTCCCTGCGCCCTGCTTATTCTCCAGTGATCCATCCACGATCTCTCCCTTTCTTCTTTTCACCCAGTTTGCAGGGGCCTGCTTTTCCCAACCTGTTTGGTAATCCTAAATAATAAGAGGCAGATGTCTAAACATCTCTTGAGGAGCTGGACCTTAATCCCTACCTACAGTGCTGGTGCTCTGGCTCCCTGTAAGCCATCTCACGTCTGCAAGGACTGAGCCTCCCGTGTACCACCCACCCCTATCAGGGCAAAACATGCCCTGTGCAGCACAGGGTTTGGTGGTCACCAGGCCAGGAGCCAGCAGGGCAGGGCTGGGATATTCAGCAGCCGTGTACGGTTCATCACCCAGAGGATGCTTCCGAGAGCTGGCTGGCACAGAAAATACTGAACAATGCACAGGAGGAGCATGAGGTGTGTGCAATGCAGCTGTCTATGTAGGTGACATGAGGTGGGGAAGTGGAAAAAGCAAAGCAAGGGCACGGTGCTGTCTGACACATGGCATCTGAGACCCTGGATGGGATGCTCCATGTGGGCAGTGACTGGGCAAGGGATGCATGGCTCTGCTGTATGCTGGTGTGTGGCTCTAGAGCTCTTCTTGCTGCCAGGGTAGGGCATAGCCTCAAGGCTGGCTCTCAAGGTCTCGTAATAACATCTGCATCCCAAGTCGATGGGGCTTTTGTGCTCTGCAGGGCTCCCATTCATCCCTGCTTGACCAGAGGCTGCCTCCAACCCCCCAACCCAGACTCAGGATCAATGCCTTGGGCAGCTCTAGGGTTGCTGTGGGGGGGTGTTGGGGCTGGGAGCTCTCCCCCTGCCCCCAGTTCCCCCTCATCCCTTCATTTCAACACACCCCTCCACCTCCAGCTTGTTTACACAGCTCAAAATGTTCTGAGCATTATCAGTGTTTGCACTTTTGCCACTGTTTGTGCTAGTTGCACTTTAAAGGCAATAAAGTCAAGCTTTGTTTGCTTACAAGGAAACTGTTGGGTTTTTTTTTTTCCTTGCTAGACAAACCAGAGCTCACCCTACAATATGGCACCAACCACCCCTGTAAGCCCTAGTCTTGCTTGGGCTCCTGGGGACAATGTTCCTAGAAGAAAAGGGTCTTTATGTGTACAAACACACCAGGCTCATGTCATGCATCACCCAGTGGCTCTGCATGTCACGTTTTATGTTTCATGGCGGGGGCAGGCCAGCATCCCCCCCAACCCTTTTTGCTTTTGGCTGGTTCTCTGAAGCCAGTGCCAAGGTATCCTGGGTCACACAGCCCTGGCAGGCCCTTTGCCAAGAAAACTGGCATTGCCCCGGCAAAGCTGCTTCACCCCGACTCAGTCCTGGGGCTTAGGGGATTAGCAGTGGAGCTGGGTGCTGCTGCTGACACGGGGTGATGCAGGTCCCACCGGTGTGGGGAGGTGACCTTACGTGGGCCCAGCCACCCGCTGCTGTACCCACATGCTGACACAGCCTCCCTGGTGCTGGCTCCAACATGCTGTCCCTGTCCGATGGGTTAAACGTTAACAGGCTGGGGCCAGGGCAAGGCCAGATGAGTCTCAGGAGTGACTCAGGGTGGGATGTTATTTTATTTAATCCTAAGAAAGGGCCCTCCATTGTGCTGCTCGGTGACCCTCTCCGATCTGGCTGCCCCTCCATCTCTGCTCATGGAAAGCTTTCCTCCATCATCCTCCCTGGCTCCCCATCTGCTTTCTCCATCTCTCATTCTGGTCGAGCAGGGGCTTGCTGAGCTGCTCAGTGCCTCACTCCCTGGGCAGGGCATTTCATACACTGCCCAAGGCTGACCTGGCTAAGGAGATGCTGCTGGGGGGTGTGCTAAGCCTCTTGGGGTGATGCCAACTCTGCCACTGGCCTCTTTGCCTCCCCTGAGCCCTTCGAGCCACTCCAGCATTCTTGTGATGGGGCAGAGCCCATTGCAAACCCTTCTCTCCACAGCCCCCAGGGCTCCATGGCTGGAGGGTGACCCCAGCTGCCTGTTATCCTGGAAGGGGAACACTTCTTGCAACCAATCCTTTGATTACTGTAAGGTATTTTCTCCACCCTGCCAGGGCACGTGTCACCTCTTGAAAGAGCAGTCAGGATGGCTCAGCACCAGGCACACGGTGTAAACAAAGTACCTGGTGTTCCCAGCCTGGGGCTGGAAGGGGACAGGAAAGGCACAAACCAGACAGCTGCAAGTGGGGTTTAAATTCCGGGGGAAAAAAAAAAATAAAGGAGCTGTGGAAGAGGTAAATCTCTCTCTAGGCTGCAAATAATGGCAGTGACTGGCCATGACCTGAAATGGAGGTACTGTGCCACAGTGCGTGGCGGCTAACCCTGCCCTCTCCTGGACACTGGATCTCTGGCAGGCAGCCTCTTTTGGGAGTTTTTCAGAATTTTGGAATGTCCCACCAAGAAATGCAGAATTGGCTGTTTGAGGAGTGCAGCTCACACAGGCCTGTGGGGCTGTGGAGGCTGGGGGAGCCTGGTGGCATCTTGGCACGGGTTTAGGATGTGAGCTGTGCTCCCGGGCTAGGCAAGAAGGAAATGTGGGCATGCCATCTGCAAACCAAGGCTGGAGCACAGGGAAGCCCTGAGAGGGGGGCATGTGGAAGAGACCTGCAAGCTGCTCTGAGAGGACCATGGTGGAGCTGAGGTCCTGCAGCTGTGGGATGGGACTGATGGACTTGACGTAACCTCTCTGGTGTCATTTACTTTTTGATGGCTGCTGCTGTAGTCTATAAATAAAGCAAACAGTGTGTCTGAGTCAGCTTTAAATCCATGGGCTGTGTTTGCTGAGGTGGCCAGGAAAGTCTGTGGGATCACTAACGGGAAGCACACTGGGAGAGGGAAAGGCACATCACTGGCTGCATCCTGATGCCTCCTTGGCAAGTAAGCACCAGCAACTCCCTGAATTCCCCCTTTTTTTTTTTTCTATGGAAACCACTTTCTAGGCCAGGAACGAACGGCCACAGTCTGCCAGGTTGTACCTTCCAGCTGCATTCTCCACCCTGGCCCCTCCACAGTGCTGAGGGGGTTATTTGGCAAGCCAGGGTGGATGTGACTTGCTCTGAGGAGGAGGCACCCGCTGCAGCTGGAATTCACAGGTCTGGAAAACAGCCCAGGATGTGCCTGGTGCCGCCTGCCCCATCCAGCACGGGCTGAGCTGTGCAGGTGGGCACAGGGTGCCTGGCACACACTGGTGCTCCGGGAGCTCATCCTTGCCCAGCACAGCCTTGGCTGCAGCTCTGATATCCATCCTACCCCCCGGCCCACCTCTCCCCCACCTCCTGCTGCCACCAACCGCTCTCCCCTGCTCACAGGTCCAGGGCAGCACCCTCTTGGAGTCTTGCAGGCTCTGCCACTGCTAATTTCCCTAAGAAACTGTGATGGCAACATGTTGCAGGCACCACAGCATGGGACAGCCTCATGGGACAGCCACATGGGGTGAGCTTGGGTAGGAAAGGCATCCAGTCCCTGTATTGTACCCCAAAGGCCGCAGGCAGGCAGCACAGGGTGACATGAACATACCTGCAGTGCTAATTGCTGCCTGTAATCCCAGGATTATGTTTTATTGCTTGTTATATCCCTCTCACAGCTCTGTTCCCTACTCCAGGCCAAACCAGAGCACAGCAGGACTTGGGATCTTCCTAATTAAATGCTATTTTTTTTTTTTAAACTTTACATCTCCCTTTTAGATGCAATTTAACACACATGACATAAAGACACAGCTCAGCTCAGACACCCATGGCTTCTGGCCTCCCAGCCTCCGAACACACCCAGTGTGGCCCTCCGAGTTAGAGACTGAGTGGTGTGCCCAAGGGGACAACTGCCACAGGGCTCACACTAGACCCCCCAGCACCTTCACTTGGGATGGGTATAAAGAAGGGACCCATTTTGGGGTGTGTCTTTTGCTGCTGGAGCCCATCCTGAAGTGCTGGGCAGAGCAGAGCCCTCCTTGTCTCAGATGTCTGCAGCATCTGTCAGAAGGCAGGCACCTCCTTGGGCATGGCTGTATTTCATCCCTGGATCTGGAGATGTTTATTAAATTATCAGGGCTAGATGAATGGTGATTTTTGTTTCAGTAGACACGCTGCATGCCGGGCACCTTGCAGGAGATAAATCTCTGACCTGGTAATTGTATTTCTCTTCCCTCCCCGCCTTGAAATAAATGAGTTTAAACTGGTCCTAGCTCTCTGAAGAGGTGGTGCTGAGAGATGGGAAGAAAGGAGGGGGAAAAGCAACAGAAAGGTCTCCCAGCCCAATGTCTGGAAGGCCCTGAGGGCCTCCTGAGCAGTTTCATCAAGGACTGAGGTGCCTCCAAGATGCTGCAAGGGACAACATCTGCTTATGCTCCTTCCCACCATCAAGACAGCCTGCTGAGGTTAGGGAGGTGGGACTGGGTAAACCCTCTCACCAGCTCATCCTGCTCTTCTGCAAACATCTTTCTGGCACCAGCAATGGCAGCCGTGCTGCAGCTTTTCTGCCTGTAGCTCTCTTGCTTGCTTTGATTTTACTGGGTATGGTTTTACCAGGTATTTTTGCCTCTTGCTGATCTCTAAGGATGGTATAAAAACAGGGGATAAAGGGGAACTGGGGTACATCAGTGAGACAGAACTGGGGGGATTTGATTTATGCTCATGCTCTGGGCAACAGTAAGTGGGGCACCAGGAGTAGGATTTTAGGGTCTGCTCAATACAGGATTGCAGTCTTCTAAAAGGCTTTCGAGGGTGTCTTGTGCACAAACCCAGAGTCCTTTTGAGCTTAGCTTTCAACAGTGAAGAACCCATTGGGAAACTGCAGTCTAAAGAAGCCTGCCTAGAGTAAGGGTTAAATAGTGGGGTTTTTTTTGTGTTTTTTTTTTTTTTTTTTACACAGCTTTGTGTTTTCCTGTCTGTCTGAACACCTGGCAATAGACTATTTGGTCCATGGGTGTTTTGTCCATAAAAAGGCAAATTTGTCTTGTTTTCAGAGGTTCACTGAAGAAGCATGAGATCAAGGACAAGAGGTGACCTCATGACAACAGCTTGGTTCCTTGCTTAGTTTGGCCATGCTGGTTAACTTCTCAATTTGTCGAAGTTTTTGAAAGCACTTATTGAGGAAAAAAAAAATAAATCCATACATTGATATCTTTTGCATAGTAGGCAATGGACATGAGCATCAATTCTCATCTGAGAAATGCCATCAGGGTGGGTCCCTGCTCTCTCTTCCTCCATGTGACATAAATTATTTGAATTCTTCTCATCTAATAGCCAGCTTGCGGTCTTCCACTGTGTTGGCTGAAGAGCAGATGCAGCTCTGGCAGTCAGCAAAACACGAAATGAGCAAGTTTTTCTTCTGCTTCTCACATCCGCAGCATTCCTTGGTGCTTGCAAGTGCGTGGTGTAATCATCCTCCATTTGTTTTTAAGGCTTTAGTTCCAGAATAGATGGGAACAGAAGCTACAGTAAACTCTGCTCCTGCTGCCAGGAACCACAAGAAAAATGGGGATGAGCAGGGGGCAGTTACTACTCTGTCCCCTTGAGCTTTCTCTCTTCAACACTTAATAACTGAGATCCCCCACAACAGCCTAACAGGTGCCAAAAGGCAAAGGTGCCTCTAAGTACACTCCTGACTGCAGAAAACACGTACAGATGTTTGCTATGATCTGAATACCCACGAGCTCAGCCTGGTTCTCTGGCTGATTTAATTCACCAACTAAAATACATCACCCTTGCCGACCTCCCATCAGCTGGAGAAAAGGCTGGGTGGGAAACAAGCAATATTTGCCCCTACACAGAGCACTAGACCCCAAACAGCCTGGGAGTGTTGGCAAGGCTGTCAGACACCAACCCCAGCTCCCCAAAAACATAGATTGGGATGGCACAATGTGCACAAGCACAAAGTAAAATATTTTTTGTGTGGAAAGGCAAAAAAACCCAACACTTCTTGCAATAGCAATTGGAAAATTACGGAAGGACAAAAGTATTTTTTCTTTTTAGGTGATTTAGGTAGTTTCCCCAGGGACAGGTAGTAACTGCACAGTGATGGAGCATGTTGCTGTGGCCTGGGTGCTGAGGACATGGTGTAAATATTGCATGAACAGAAGGCAGAGGGTCCCCTCCATTCTTACTTGTGCATGTCACTGGTTTATGTCCTGCTCCCTCTCACCAGGTACCACCACACTGCTGTGGACAGGCTCTTCAGGCTGAGTCTCGATCACCTTCCCACCAGGCCGAGGACGGTGCAGGGGGTCTGCTTACCCCCCATCCCAGCTGTGTGTCCTGCCCACCACAGCCACCCTGCTCAGGCAGGCTTGGCACACCGAAAGCGAGCTGTTTGCAAACACACGCGGCCAATTTCCTCATCTCCCTGTGATTTATCTGCAGAAGGAAAAGCTAAGCTTTGACATCCTGCTTTTTATTCTACTCTGTTTTCCAGCCAGGCGAGCCAGGGCCTGAGGAGTTCAATGAGTGTGGCTGAGGTCAGACCACAAATCAGGGCTCCGTCAGCCCGGGTGCGCGGGAGCTCACCCTCCCAGCTCAGCCTCCAGGCCCGGGGCTCCTACAAGTGATTTATTTTTTGCCTGCTGTTTCCTTATTTTTAATGCATGTGCTGAAGTCCCCAATTACTTCCGAAGAGCTTATTTGGGACTCCTTGTCCCCATGCTGGAGGGTCAGTCTTGGCCTCGCAGGGCCGGCTGGTCCCTGCTGTGCACTGTGCAGAGGGGTTGGAAGATGCCCAGGGTCTCCAAGCAGTGGAGGTGCCTTTGCTCTTCTAGTTACTATCCATAAACAACACTTTTCTACAGGGTCCAGGGCTGCAGCCCTTAAAGTTGTAACTTGATTCTGCAGCCCTATAAATATGACCAGTGCACCCTATAAATATGACTGGTGGAAAACAGTAACAGTAACTGCAGTAACAGTCACCTAATCTGGTTAACCAGAATGGCTGTCACCCAGCAGATTAGCCTGGTGTGAGCACGTCACAGGGACCCCAGGAGGAGTCTGCCCAGGGCTGGGTGCACAGCGGGTGAGGAGGAACGCCAGCCAGCTCTTTGCTGATGTGAAAACACACCGAGGATGAACACTTTAGGAGCAGTGAAGATTGCTTACGGGTACACAACGGTGCGGTTCCTAGAGGTTCATGAGGAGTTTGCTGTGTGTCCTTTGGGCGTGGAGTCAGCTCCCACGTGACAGTAGCATGAGCTGTGTCTGGAGGTCATTGGAGGCTGACCTCTCTCTGAAGCCACCGTGCCCTGCCACCTTACTAGTCGAAGGCTTGTTAGCTGCCTGGGAGTTGCACAAAATGCTCAGCTGGTGCCTCCCTGGCACAATGCACCCATCCCGTGGGTTTTACACTGGGAAGCTGTTTCTTCCCTTTATATAACCTGCCTAAGCATGAATTCCTACACCAGTGATTGGATGACACCAGGAGGGGGACAAAGGGGTTGCAAACAGATGTTTCAAAGCCTCATTCCTTTTCTGCAAGAAACAGGAGGCTTGTAGATAGAGTGAAGCAGCAGAAAACACCCCAGCAGCAGCTGTTTTCCAGCCAGAATTATAACTCTGTCCCTTATCTCCGTCTTAATATCCCTGCTTGATCCTTTCTGATGGATAAGTTGGTGTTAAAGTTTTGACAGACTGTGAGGAGATGTTACCCATCATCTGAGATGGAATGACAAACCCTATGACACCACAGCCCATAACACTGACATGGAGCAGCCTGATTTAGAGTGTAGAAGATGCCTGTTTTGCCCACGGCTCTCTCCTCCCTTTAAAACTCAGTTTTCTGTCCCTTCTTGCTCACTCTTGGCAGTGTCACCAGACAGGAACCAGCAATGGCCGCTGTTGCCTGGCTGTGGTTTTTGCATCAGAGACTCAAACTTGGACTCAAACCTCAGTGCAATGAGGAATTGCACTGCACAACAACAGGAAGGTGGCTGTCCTACAGAGACTGTGCAAGCAGGCAATCTTAGTGTGCAAGCCCAGGCAGGTGAGCCTGAGCACCAGTGCTTGAAAGCCCATGCTCTGAGTTGCACTGACTGTTTGGGAGCTTTGAGTCTTCTTTTGATGTGTCTGAGAGTCTCAGCAAAGGACACTTGGACTGGAGCAGGGCTCTCACGCATCCCTCAGGGTGGGGATCACAGGACCTCCTGTTTGGAGCTGATGTCAGTGAGGAATCAGGGGGAGGTTTAGTCTCATTTGCTTCTCCAGTGGCTGGAGAAGACCGACCTGGAGGTTGTCAGCAGGGCTCCATGCTGCAGGGTGTTCCCCAGCCTCCCGTGGGCATTGCCCCTTTTCAAGGGGTCTGGACAAAACTAGGAATAAATAGGGACTGGGGGGACTCAGGGGCTTCGCCAGATTTACCTGCACTTCCAGGCAAGAGGAGTGTGGAGTAGAGCCACAGGGCATGGATGTTTTTCACTCGCAGCACAAACACACTTTCCCTTTTTACTACTGTAGGAAACATAATTCAGAAGAAAATATTTTAACACATTGCCCAGCTGGCTTTGCAGCACGTGGAAAACAAGCAGGAGGGATGGGAATAGCAGGGAGGTATGGGGAGACCAAAGGAAAACCTCACCCCCCAGAAGAGTGTGAGGGCTGGGGAGAAACTGGCATGCCGTTTGGAACTGGAAATGGAATGCCACTTGCCAGAGTTGTCTTTTCAGTCCTGGAAACAAGTGCTGGATCCTGGAAACACTGCTGGAAGACAGAGCGTACCATGAATTTTGAATGTAAGACAACCTTGAACAGGCAATAAATACATTTATGTGCATATCCATGTGCCAACCTTCTCACCTCTTCCCACTTTGACAGCCAGACATGGTATCTGACCTCTGGGATATATCCTGCCCCATTACCAGAGGACCCACGTGAGTCCTGTCCAACATGACATTCCCACAGTTCACCCTCCTGTTAATCTTATGTTCCGCTCTGACCCTCCTGCCCTGCCCAGGTTGGCTCCTGTCCGAGTGTCCAGGGCAAAAGATGGCAATCAGGAGGGAATGGGCATCAGGGGGGGTGACAGCAGTAATTTATACTTCATACTGCAGTGGTTCTGAGTTCAAGAGGGTGGCTTGAAGGGCAGTTTAATGAAGTGCAAAGCAGTAGGCAGCATGAGACACTGAAGCTGGGAAAAATACCAGCCGACTGCTAAATAACTTCCTTCTGACTAGGCATGTCCTGCAGTCTCTAAATCCTTCTTCCAAAAGATATAATAAATCCCCTGCTTTCCTCATTTCGCCCCCCCACATCAGACACTCCCGTGCAGAAGGTGGGTCCATCCCCCTGTGTCCTCCACAGTCCACAGGAAATGGATGGGATAAATTATTACAGGGTCACCCTGGTGGGTCTGTCACACCATTAGTCAAGAAGGAGCAGGGAGCAATGTCCTGGGAAGGGCACTGCAGCAAGGCAAGGGGATGGAGAAGAGGAGAGCTGCTTGTCTGTCTTCTGAGCCACTTTGCAAGAGAACTGGGATGGAGAAGAGAAGCTGATACAATGAAGGCATAGTGGATACCATATGCACCTTTAATCCCATCTTGATTCCAGTTCTTGGAGGCAAATGGTCTGGAAGACACTGACAGGACCCCTCCTCTGATGATGAGCTCTTCCCAGTCCTGCTTAGCCCACAACTGAGACGATGTCATAGCTGTGGACAGCAGTTTCCAGGCCAAGGGGGCAGAGCTGACATCCTTATTCCAACCTTTCTTTGTGCCTGTGTTGGAAGGAGAGAGATGTGAGTTGCTCCTTTCCCCCGTGCATGGAATGGGGAGGCTGTGGAGTGCTGTGGGACAGTGGTGGCCTCAGTGATGCTCCTTAAAAGGTTGAGCAAACCAGAGACCCTTTGGGGTGATACTGGCAGCGGGCAGGGCTCAACATAGGCAGTGTGCCTCTGCTGCTCCCTCCTTGCTGCTGACTTGCTTTATGCCTTGAATGGATTTCAAAGCTCTTGGCACCACCTCTGAAGAGCCACAAAGACCCGGCCCTGGGAGAGGGCTGTGACTAGAAAAGCAGATGCTATATCACTCCTCTTTGATGGAGGATGGCTGGGAAGAAGAGGCCCAGGAAATGAGGGTGTATTTCATGTTGACTTTACTATTTGGTGCAATGCCAGAGTATTCGGCAGTGGGGAAGGAGGCAAAGAATATCTTTTCTCCAAAGAAAACTGAGTCACTCTGCCAGGAAAACCTCTGAGATTTAAAAACCGATGGGATGGTCACCCTTGATGCTCTAGGCTGCATGGTGTGCCGTGCTGCAAGGTCGCAGCCTCCCAGTAGGTACAGCTCAAATCACCAGCAATGGGGGGAATTACCATAACCCCAGGGCTGTGCCACAGTTAACACGCTCACAAACACCTTTTCCCTCCCATAACCCTGATACAAAGGTAGGTGTCACACCCTTGACCACTTCTTGTCAGTCCTTTCCCATCCTCATGGAATAAAAGGCTGAGCTTGAGCCTAGCCAGCCTCCACCCTTGTTGCTTCATGGACATGGGGCTGCCCTGTACAGAGAGGCCCTCATCCTACTACTAAGCCTAACCTGTGTTCCTAACCTAAACCTGAGCAGGGGAGGGAATTAAAAACCCTCCATCTCTTTTCTTCAGACTTGGGCAAAACCAGCCCCTTTCCTACCACTGCAGCTCTGGCAATACAGACAGAGCAGTGAGGTTGTTGGATGTACCTCTGTCCTGCCTAGGATCAAGTCTGTAGACCTGACATACCTGAAGACTGCACCTGTCTGGCACCCATCTGACACCAGCCATCCTCCCAGCTCTGCTTTCCGACCCGTCCTCGCTGGTGGGGCCCTGGCTGCTCTTCTGTTATCTCATGGGGAATGTGTCTATGGGTGTAATTCAGAAGTGCTCCAAGGGGTAAAGCTTTGAATCTCCTGTCTTTCCTCCTCTGGCTGTGTGCGGCAGGTGTGCAGAGCCAGGAAGCGATGGTGGTGCTGGTTACCCATGCAAGATGTGTGCTTTTGGGGGCAGACATTGTGTCCCCTGATACAATTCAGTGGAATCAATGAGAAGGGCAGATGCTGAGAAACAGATGAGGGAAGCAGAGCACAGGAGACAAAGCCCATGAAGGTTTTTTTAAGAAATAATGCCTATTTATTGACACGCTGGTGCTGCCTGCCCCATCCCTGCAGAGGGAAAGCCTATACGGCTGAGCTGGTCCTGCTCACCCAGCAATGCCTTTGCCCCCCAGGGGCTGAAATTTGTGGTGTTTCCCATGGGCAGCTGCAGCACACTCCCTGCTCAGCTCCAGCAGCTGGTGCAAGGAGAGCTGCCACAGAACCTCTGGAGCTGCTCCGTGCCCCCAGGTCCAGGCTTTCCTCACCCTGCGCAGTTTATGCAAGAAGCCCTGGGCTCAGCCTCTTGCTGGGGTGGAGCACCATGAACATGCACAGGGACGTGGTGCCCTCGCCAGCCTCTCCCAGCCACCCTGCAAGGATTGGCAGGGCTGGGCCTGCTGCTCCCTGGGATGTCTGCAGTCCCAGCTTCGCTCCTGGAGGTTACCCAAGGGCTGCACGCAGTGCCTGCAGGACCCAGCCTACTGCTCTTCATTCACAGACTGGGGCAGCAGCTTGCAGCAGTTGCTGTTTCTGTTTTCTCCCCAGCCATTTAGGGCCCAAAATGACCAGGGGAGTGTGACACTCCTCTTGGGGTGACTGCAAAATGGGATGTCAGGACAATCCCATCTGTCTGGTAGTAGTATTGTTTGCAGCAATTTCTCTGCAAGACATAGAAGTTGAATGGTTACCTGTCCTCCTGCTTTCCACCTTTGCAACAAGGCCACTACCTTCAAGTCCTCAACTTACTGTGATCCCACAAGGATCTGGTTGCGTTAAGCCACCACACACCTTCCTGGGCCAAGGCCTCAGCAGGATGCAAATCCTCAGAGCTTCACTGCCATCAGCTCAGCAGAGCTCCTCTGACTCTGCAGAAAAGCAGCTGCGAGCTGACCTCTGCCTCTCACCAGGTACTGCTGCATCTCAGCACAACTGTGCATCTGAGCAGGCAACATGGGACACGTTGTCCTGCCTGCCCTGCTTGTCCCAGGTCCAAACACCCATCCCTTACATCAGGGATGGGCACTGGATGTCCCTGATAGCCCTATGCTCTATGCATGGCTCATACCTTGCCAAGCTCATCCTGAAGTGCTGCCCCACTAACAGGAACGACCAAAACGTGTTTATTTAGTGCCCAGTCATTGTCAGCTCCTGCTCTATGGCTGCTGAGCCCAAGGGACCTGCAAAAAACCCTGATGCAGGAAGGAGGCACAGTGACCAGCAGCTCCCCTGAAAAACAGCTGCGAACCTTCAGGTAGATCCCCTGAACAGCACGTTCAATGTTTTCACCCCTGCATCTACCCCAGCTGCCTGCTGGGGGGGGTGGTTTGAATGGCAGCAGGCTGGAGCCCAACTGTTGACCACTATAAATCACCCCCCAGTGCCCCAGGACCACTGGATTTACACCCCTTCTGCAACGCAGCAGCTGCTGGAAGCACAGTCAGAGATGAAGAAAAACAGCAAAGCGAAGAGGAGGGGGGGAAAAAGCCCCAACCCTGGAGCAAGCAGGAAAGCATGAAAAGATCTGTTTGGACCCAGGGAGGACGAAGCGCTGCTTTCCTTGCTCTGCCCCTGCTCCTTTCTCCTTCGTTCGACCCACCCCTAAGAGCAATGCTGATCTGCCTGCGACTGGAAACAAGGCTTCCTTCAGCAGTGATGAAATCTCGTCTTGTTTTTTCGGGGGGGTAGGCTGTGTTACTGGGAAAGGACGGGAGCTGCCTCCAAGTTCTGACCTACGCCTCCTCTCCAGCCCTGAATTTAAAACCAAGCAGCTCGGGAGGAAGAAGGGGAGAAGGAAAACATGCCGTTCCCTGCAACTCTACCAGCTCCTGCCCCTTCCATCTCGGCAGCGGAGGGCCCGGCCTCG
>NW_008594006.1:0-32054 GCF_000691845.1 Merops nubicus | reverse complement strand
GAGCCCAGTTCGGTGTTACTGGGCAGACTTGGAGGTTTTGGGGGGATGGAGGGAGGGGGACACACGCGCGCGCCTGCGTCAGGAGGGGAGCGTGCACAGGGCTCGTTTTGTGATGCTGGATTCCAGTTCGCCTCCGCCAGCGCGCTGGGACACGGCGTCAGCTGCTTTCTGTCTCATGCCGCTATTTGGGAGACAGCGATAGGGGGGGACGGGGATGGAGGGGGGGTCTCTGGCTCTGGGTTGGTGCTGGGCGACACAGTACCCGCCTGAATGTCCCCATTGTGCCGCCGGGGAGGGAGCAGGAAGCGCTGGCATCGCCCCTCTGTGCGTTTTGGCATCTCGCCGGCACCCTGCCAGGACAGGGGACCCCGGGAAAGGGGCCGTGCCCCCAGGGAGATACTGGGGGAGGGAGGGGGAAACAGGAGAGGAAAAAGAAGAAAAACAAAAAGAACAGGGTTTGGAAGCAGAAAATGTTACCGTGAAGAAAAGGGATTGAAAGGGAAAGGAAAAACACAGCCAACCTCTTTGTCTGCTACACTTAGGTATTAAAAAATGGCACTTTTCTCTGGAAACAGTAAAAAAATCCCCCTGCCACTGCCTCAAAATGCTAATTTCACCCCAAAAGCTGGATTTGCACTGGTGACTGGCCCAGCATGAGGCTAAACTGATCCCAGCAGGTTGTTTCACCCAGCCCCAAATCCTACTGCTGACTGGTCCCTGGAGCCATCCCCATCCTTCATGGCTGGGGCTCTCCACATTTCCCAGCCCCAGCCACCCACACTGTCCCCTGCCCCACTCTGTCTGCAGGATAACTGCTGAGCAGGGGCACCCCTACACCCACATGCAGGTGTAGCTGAGCCAAAGAGCCTGGGTTCACCTGGACGATGTCCTCTCCATTACCAGCGTGGGCTGAGAAACCCCAAAGCTGCTCAGCTCAGCACTACCACACAGCTTCATAGCACAAAATTGACCCTGAAAGCAGAAAACAAAACAAAACCTTAAATGGCAGTAGAAAGGATTTTTTTTTCCCTTTTCCCTTAAAACTTGTGAAAGCCAAATGATTTCTCTAGACCAGAGCCCAAGAGAAAAAGTAAAAACCTTTCCCAGCTCCCTGTGCCAGATGCCTGCTCCATACTCCTGCCTGAGGGTCTGGGGCACCTATGGACAAAGCCTGTGCTGAGCTGAAGGAAGGGTGCAGGAGTCAAGGTACGGGGCATGGAACCAAGAGGGGCAGGCTTCTTCCCCCCAGAAGTTTCCTTAAAACTCTTACAAAAAATGAGATTTTGCCATCTACAAGGCTTCAGAGCCATGGTGCCTTGTCAAGAGGTAACATGGGCCAGTAGAAGCCTTGTGTTGGACTTCAAGTGACAAGCTGTGGGGCTAACACCTGCTCATCTTTTCATATTTCTTAATTTTGGTTGCTCATTAGTGTGGAAACTAGAAAGTCCATCACCCCATGCTGGGCAGAGGGAATATAAACATGCCCACAGGGTTGGCTACCATTGAAAGCAAGCAGGACTTGCTCCATGTGAATGACATGGGAACCCACCCTGGTTCCAGCTTTCCAGGACTGGTGGGGAGCACCACACACAAAACAACGTGCCCTTTGTCCAGAGCCCAGCACACCACAGGCAAGGGTATCTCACCCTCCAAGGGCTCTGCTTACCCATGTCACCATTGTAAACGTGCAGGTCTACCTTGGTTACCTGTCAGAGTGAGGCACCTTCCTGGTGGCCATCAGACAGAAGATTGAGGTAGGTGACAGCATCTTGGAGGACAGCCTAGAAGATGCAGCCCTGGCCACCTCTGAAAGCCAAGCAAGGCCCAAGACAAAAACATTTGGAGAGCCATGCTCATTAGAGAAGCAAGTGAGGTGTTTTTCACTTGTGTGATGTGAGCTTCTATTCATGGTTCCTCATTAGGGCTCAAATAACCTGTGGACCTATCCCAATTTTCGGTTGGCATTATCTGCACTCCTATCAGCTTGCAATCATCCACTGGGCAAGACACTCGAGGAAAAAAAATAAAAGAAAAGCCCATGCAATTAAAAACCAGGTCCTTCCTTGTGTTCAGCCTCAGTTCAGTGGACACTCTCCTAGGGTGACCCAAGACACTGATCTGGGCCTTCGGCCCTTTTCCCATTCACTCCACAGTCTGGCCAAGGCCAATACCAAGGGATTTTAATTAAAACCTCTTCCCAAACACAGTGGTGGGCATTTTGTCTCTTAATTGCAGAACAGAGAGCGTCTCAGCAAAACAAATGACTGTCCAGTTGGTCAGTGTACCCTTTCCAAGCCAAGAGTTGGGAACATTAGCACCGAGCACAAGAATGGTCTTTCATAGTAAGGACACACACAAAAACAAGAGGTGAGCAGTCATCATCATCATTAGGAGGCAAAAATGAGAAGAACATTTTCTTCTGCTGGGTAGGGGTGGAAACTGGACTGTCTCTGCCATGTTGAAAAACTAGGAGGAGAGAAGGATAGCCACGTCTGACCCTCAGACCTATTTCACCCTTACAGCAACCAGGATGGTGGACTTGCTTTGTACTTGCTCCACTCTAACTTTTTCTGGGAAAAGTGTGATCAGATTTGTTCCACTGTTCCAGTGGAGGTTTTGGTGGTTCTTGCCCTGAGGGTTTTAATGTCAATGGGGGGCCTTCTTGTGAGAATCCACTGGAGGTGCATCTGCCTTTTTCATGACAGCATTCAGGCCATGGCTTAGAGGTACTGTGTGAGATCAGTGGACAGTTCAAAGCCCTTCTCTGTCATCTCTAGAAAATGTGAACTGCTATCTTATTATATGTTGTTGCTCCTCTGCCTCAAAGACCTTGTGTTTCATACTGCTAAGCTTCATACTACTATTGTTGCTCTTGTCTTCTAGGTCATCCAATTCTTCTTACAAACACCTGTAACAACAACACCACCACCTTGCAACATCAGCCATGGCCACCCAATGTGTACTCAGGTCAGACCTACCTTCATCCCACTCTCCAACCACATAAAGAGTTTTTTTTTCTTTCTTCAAAATCCACTGTAGATCTTGCAGCCTTCCTTCAAGGATAACAGCTCGGTTTCTCCAGTGCAGTCCAACCATCTGCAGCAAGGACAGGCATCTTCCACATGGGAGGACAGGCTTTGGTGAGGAAATTCCAGCTATGGCATTTCTCTCTCTGAAAAGAACCCAAGGCCCACACATGGTAGGCTTGGGCTGTCTCTGTTGATGCACCTGGCTCCTACAGCGTGGAGCATCATGCAGAAAACCCACCCCATTCTTGCCAGGCAAGAGCAGAGCATCGCTTCCCCACCATCCAGCCACCAAACCCAGCTATCTAAAACCATCCTCTCATTAGGCTGATTATAATTACCTGCCAACATAATTGGACCCTTTCCCTAGGAGAGGTAAGCTCAGAGATGCTGCCCCTACAGAGTGTGGCTGGGAAGCTACTGGTAATTACAGGGATATTTTTATAAGCTATAAATCAAGAGAGTGGATCTAGGCATGCAAAAAGCTGTGGTGTGTATCTAAAGAGTGCTGCTCATGCTCATCATGATTAAACTCCATCATTAGCACAATTCACTTGGCAGACAGGAAAACCCCAGCTTCTGCTTTCATGATCTGCTAGGGCTGTAGCTTTATATGTGACACGATTTCAAGGGTGTCCTGGTTGCTTCGCTTGCTTGGAGTTAAAGCCTGGCTTTGCCTTTAGCAGGGCAGAGAAATTACACGTTCTTTAGTGACAGCACAGAAACGTTCACCTTGAAGACAAAAAGACCCATCCTCTCCATTTTTAAGCATGGCATATGCTTCAGGAAGCTGTATCTTGGTCTTTCTGCCCTAAAATCATCAGCAGCTTTCCCCTGGAAAACAATAACAGTGTATATGTAATTGAGGGATGTCAACTGGAGAATGAAAACAAGCTGGTAAGGAAAGTTTTTGCTTTCAAATGCTACAGCTTTGCTCTTTGGAAACTTTCTCTATTTCATGTTCTCCTTTCCAGCCAATTCACATTTTTGTTTCAAGCTTTACAGCCCCAGCCAGGCATTTCTGTGCAGAGCTGTTGTTAGTGTGTCACGGATAGCAACACATACCTAAAGGAAGGAGTCAACGTTTGTTGGAAACGGGCCTGGCTGAGCTCCCTTTCCCCCTCCCTGATCCAAATGGCCCCCAGCTTTGGAAAAGTTTGCCTCCAACTCTGAACTCGTTTGGCCCTAACTGCTATAAATAGTCGGAACAAACCCTCCCAGGCCAAATGCCCTGAGTGTTTAGAAAGCTTTGATCCCGTGCTGCTTTTTGAGAGCTTGAGCCTTTTCAGCTCATGCAGCTTGAGCCCATATTGCTGCTCAAGGCAGGACTGGGGAGACCCGACTGCGGGGGTGGGAAGCAGGAGGGTGAGCCCTGTGTGCACCCCGAGGGTGGACCCTCCTCATCTCTCAGCACCAGTGCAAGAGCAGAGGACAGGGTGCTGAATCACAGCCACAATACCTACCTCAGGTCCATGGACCTCCTTGAGGAGAACGAACCTGCAGCCTGAGCTGGCAAACAAACCCCTCTCCTCACTCCTGGACACTGTGGTTGCTTGTTGTCCCCCTTTTCCTGCGGGCTGAGGGTGCTTTGCCTCCCCCTCCCTCTGGGTGTGCCTGGCTCTTGTGCCTTGGCACCACGCGCCTTGGCCAGAGGCGGAAGTGGAAAGACACAAACATCAGGGGAGAAAAACCAAAACAAAACAGAAAAAGGGCTGCTTTTGCAGTATTTCCAACCCCTCGAGCCCAGAGTGGGAATCCTGTGAGAAAGCTGGCCCTCACAAAACCCCAGGCCAAGAGGTTTGGATAAGTGGCCCAAGGGTTTACGTCTTGCCTCTGCCAAGATCCTGATAGTTTTGGAGGAGCAGAGCTCAGTTCTGCCAGCCACCAGCACTCACAGGGGTGCTCAGCACCCATGAACCAGCAGCAGGAGCAGGCACCCAGGCATGCTGCTCCTCAAGCCTCCCCTGCCCAAGGCTGGTGTGGCCACAGGAGCAGGCAGCCCCACATACCTCCCTATCCTTCACTGGCCCCAGCCACCAGCTTTTTCTTCCCATCTGGGCACAAGAAAGGGACCTTGAAGGCTACCCCAGATTGGTCTTCCAGGCTCAGCACTGGAGTGGGCAGCACCTACCTTTTCTACCTCTGCATTTCCCATGGGTTTCTACATGTGTGGCTCAGACCCCCCTAGGTCCCTGCCAGGAAAACAGCTTTCTGCCCAGATAGTTATTTCCCTGCCAAAGCTCTTCCTTTTGGGAGCAGACGTCGGCAATGGCATTGCACGCAGCAGCAAAAGGTGTGGCAGGGCTGGGGCAGAGCACCTTGGCATAATTCACTGGGCAGCACCTCGGAGAAGATGGCACCTCACCACCCACCATGGCTGGCAGGACAGACAACCAAGAGAGAGGTGCAGCACCAGACCACCCTCCCTTTGTGTTATTTTAGCAGCAATAGCATTTCCTAGGAGTTTTGCCACAGCCTCACACTTGGCCAGTGCTTTTCCCCAACTAAGTGACTTTAAGGTGGCTACAGGATGCCTTGTCCCTGAGCAAACCCCACCTGAAACTTTTGGAAGTTTTTCAAACCCCAGCAGCAAGTATTTGCTCCCTGCCTTCTCACCTTGCTCTGCAGCAGCCTGGCAGTGGTGAAATCATGTCTCCATGGAAATTCAGGGGAGCTGGCATGAGCTTGGGCTGGAGCATCTCTGGGGAGCCAGCTTAGCTAACCCTGTGTTGGGAAAGGGCTGAGGTCAGCCCCCTTGTCCTCTGTCACTGTCAGGATCTACCATGGGGGCAAGAAAGCCTGTAAATTACTCATTAGGGGAAATTATAAATAAAGCAGGCCAGCTTTCAGAGAGCAGTGAAATGCACAGACCCCATTGCAGAGAGGACTGGAGTCTGGCCCCCTCCTCGCCCCAGTGTATTCCGTGGTGCATTGGATGGGGCTTGGTCCTGCTGCTTGGGAACGTGGCTTGTGGGGTCACAGCAAAACTCTTGCAGGAGACACCTGGCCCATCTGCACGGTATCCAGCCTAGTGTCACTCCTGGGGCAAGCACCCTAGGCTCTCCAAGGCCATGGGACTTGCTGCCTGAGCCCTGTCGGGGAGCTTTGCCCCCTTTTTCTCGCTCACTCCTCACCAACGCCACAGGGCAACGCTCACCTGGCCGTGAAAGCGGGTGGGCTCCCATCACCATCCTGCGGCGCCCCGGATGGGTGGCTGCTCCCCAGGGAGCACACGAGGGGCCGGGCAGCCCCGCGGGGGGTTTGGCAGCACGCTGCCTCGGAGGCGAGGGCAGGAACGGGGCTTTGTTTTATGTCCTGTTTATCCTGCCGAGAGAAACAGAGGAGTTCAGTGTGCAGGAATCTCGCGCCCTCGCCCCGCTCCCCCGCCGCATGAAAGCTGCTGAGCAAACAGGAGAAAATCAAAGGCGACTGCGCCCCGCTGGCAGCCCGCGGGGTTTCCGCACCGACGGACCCGCTGCCAGCTCTTACATAAGCCGCCGGCTCAGCCCAGAGCTGTGCTCGGGGCTTTCTTCTTGTAACCCAAGCAGCTGCCCCAGCAGAGGCACTCCGGGACCCTGTGGCTGTGCTACCCTCTCTGCTCATCAGGAAAGACACCTCTCCTACCTCCTTGCCAGCCTCTTGGGTTATTTTTCCCCACTGTCAAATACAACGTGGGACCTGGGCAGCCCCTCGATGCACAACTGTGCCACGTTCAGCATGATGCCATGGGTGGTGGGTGACAGCCAAACCAGGCTCTCTTCATGGCACCCTGCAGTTCCCAGACTCAACCCAACACCACGAGCCACCACCATTGCACTGCATCTCGATCTCATCCCATCCTCTTCAAAGCTCAGCATAGTGGCATGTTACCTTTTCCTGCTGGAAACAGGAGATGCTGCAGCACAAATCTGAGCTCCGTGACATCAGGCCTCACTTCATTCCACTCCCAAAGCATCACGGTGGCAGTCGCAAGAGGTTCAGCGTGAGGTGTGTATCCTCTCCACTAGGCAGAGCCTAAAGCACCAGGGCAAACTGTTCCTGCTTTCTGAAAGAGCTTTTTGATCCTGTCATCCTTGGGCTTGAGGGTGTCCCCAAGGACATGCCCTGCATGGCTTATGAGGACTCACTTCCTCTTCTCTTCTGGGCATGACCTCTCAGCAGAACAGGAATGAAAACCCTGCAGACATAAAAACACACAGGAAAGAATATGAAATTCTCTACATATCCACCCCTCACCATCGAGCAGGGCCTCACCTTCCCCTTCAACACAAGGTTACTTTCTGGTTTGGCATGGCGACAGCTGCCAAAGGAGGACAAGGAAGAACGATATCACCCCACCTTCTCTTTTCATCCCCACCCCTCTTTTGCTCTCTTTGTGTGTCTTTCACCATGGGAAAAGGAAGAAAACAAAGTTTCATGCTTTGAGAGGTCACTGGAAGCCAGTGTGTGAGCAGAAGCAGCCACACCAGTCCCCTTGCCCTGTGGGGTACCTTGGGCAATCTCCTCAGACCACTGCTTTAGCAGCTCCATCCAACACCATCTAGACCTGCCATCCATCAGTCTTTGGCAACACATTATTGTCCCCTACCACACAAAAGTAACTTATACTTCCTATTTTTTTTTTTTCACTCTGTTTAATAATTTCTGGATAAAAGGAATTTTAAAAAAAAGGACCAAAATGCCATTTTCCTGGGTGTTGCCATCATTCACACCTGACAGCATGGCAGCCCTGTTTACCTGCATGCTCCCTAGGGAACTCCTCACCTTCCAGCAGGCACAGTGGTGGGATTAGATCAGATTATCTGATATGTGGAGCTGTGGCAGGATCAGGCAAATCCTGGCTTGACTATCTCTTTAGACTACATCTTGCAAACAGAAGGGCTGGAAACAATTTTGCTTTAATTGCTTTTTAAAATGCAGCTAGCAGATGGTTTGGTAACCCAAATTCATGACTCTTTCCACAGCTCCAGGCTGCTGGCTTGCAAACCAAATCCAAGAAGATCCCAGGTAGTGTGGGACCGTGGTAATACGGTCTGCAGCTGCCCCAGAGACCATGGCATGGTGTCTCCAGGGCATAGCGGAGACATGCCCTGCCCACATATCCTTCTGTCTCTTGGTCCTACAAGTCCATGCCTAGGAGCATCCAAGCTGCTCCTGAAAGGTTCATGGGCTAGGCAAGCAGAGTCCTTTTCTTACTGGCTCTCACCTTGACCAAAGTGTGACCTCCCACTAACTCCTTCACCTCTCCTCCATGGCAGACACAGGATTTCTGGGCTAGTGCCCATAATGTCTCCACACCCTTCAAACTGGGAACATGGACTGACAGAGCCACTGGTCACATGCCTGTGCACTACAGCAGGGTTTTAATACACCCAGGCTGACTCTCCTGACCTGCATCATTTATTCCTCATGCATAGTTCCCACTTCTCTGGGACCACCTACATGCTCAGCACCCCACGGCACTGAGCTGCAGAGCTCTGTCCCCAAACCAGCCACCTCACGGTGCAGAGGAGTTAAGGCCATCCCGAGAAACTCAGAAAGGTCTGGTGAAGCAGGCTTGTTTTTCTGTTACAAAGTAATTTGAAATTCTTGGAAGGCAATCAGGAAAGTACAAAGTATTCCAGCTCAGGACAGCCTGGGACTCATTCCTTAGAGGCACAATGGTTGTTTACCCAATCCCTCATACATTAATATCTAAAAATTCATGAGTTCAATTGTAAACAAGAAGTACTGGCTTTACAGTGTTGTCTAGTTAACAATAGTGGTTCCAGCCTGAATGCTGATTTTGTTGTTATCTTTCTTCTAATCTTGCTATCAGATGGTCAAGATCTTGCAAAATTATGGGAAATATTTCAAGCTCATTTATGTCTGGTTTTGAAACGCATCCCTCTGAAACCCAAGGCCAAAGAAAGACTATTTCAAATCAACACTGAAGAGTACAGGCAGGGAGAAGAGCTGTTTGTGCCAGCACTGTCCTCTGGCTCAAGAACAAATGAGAAAAAGCCGGCCACAGATACATTTGTGCTGGAAATCTGTAGAAGATTCCTAACAACTGAGAGGGAAGGTCCCCAAGGCAGTCTCCTAAGGGAACCAGTGGACACAAAATAACCCAAACCCAACCTGTTTCTGGAAGCACTTGTACCAGCGGGTTGCTGGTGGCAAGCAGAGGTCTCATCTGCATTCATCAGCCTAAGGACTCTAAGCCAAACAGTCCAGGACCCTTCTGAACACTTCATCTGAAGAAGGTCTCTGGAACTGCATCCAAATGGCAAGCTAGTGAGCTTGGAGATGCAGGTAGAGAGTCTGTAGGATGGGCAGAGTCCAGAGCTCATCAGAGCTCACCTCCCCATTCATCCAAAAGCCCTCCTCACATTAGGTCTGTACAGCCTTGAGCTCCTCAGCTGGTCCCATTTACAGACCCCTTTCCCTTTTGGGTCTGATGCTTGCTAGAGGGAGCAAGCTGGGACTGTGGCTGTGGGCTCCAGGAGGTTCACCAGGACATTCACAGCTAGGTTGGTGGCATTTCCTCGCTCATTTACAGTTCTGCATAAACACACTGCTGTTTCAGGCATTATTGTGCCAGGGAACATGGATTTAGCTCTGCTCTCTCATCTCTCCTGAGCAACAGCTACTTGTTAGGTAGCTTAAACAAGATGAAATCAATCCCTCTTGCTTGCAGTATCAGAGCAGATCTGCCAGCTTTGCCCTGATATTTTCCTAGCACTTGTGCAGAGCTCAGACATGTCCACACAAGCCTTTGCTCCAAGTGGGTGAGGAGAAACAAGTCAGAGGGTACTTTCAGGGGTGATTAGGGCTGCGTATGGAACCCCAGTTGCCTCTTCTGGTGACAGAGCCACAGGCCATGAAGCAACAGGCTGCATGCTAATCTCAAGGAAGTCATTGGTGCAAGAGGAGGAAGGAGCTTCCTTGAACAGGAGGTTCATGTATCTTTATCTCTGCTGCTGTCAAAGGGCAACAGCTGAGATTGCAGCATCTTGGAAAAGCTCCACATAAGCTATCTCTCGAGGACATCAACAAGCCTGGAAAACCACCTTCACTCTCTTGATAAAGTGAACAAATGAACTCTGAGGCAAGTTCCTAAGAAGCAATCACTTCTACTGGTTAGAAATACATCAGCTTACATTTGAGTGACACCTTTGGCTTGTTCAAACCACAAGTACCACCTGGAGATGCACAAGCCTGCTCTCCTGCTGAGGTTCACCACTGTTTCAGCTGTGACTTCTGCCCTGCAGAAACCAGCCAGACAGGTGGGGTTTAGGGGGCGGTCATCCAAGTGCTGCCAAATCACTATCCAAGCCCAGATTTCAACCAGTAAGAAACTGGAGAGGAAACACTCATAAACCATTCGCTCTCCCTTCCTGCCCCATGAAGGACAGCAGGATGTGCCATCCAAGAAAGTCCATGAGCCTTTGATCTTTACTGCTGCCTCTTCAGCCAAAGAGACTTCCACTGAGGAGAAGTTGCTGCTGCATCAAAATCTGCAGTGCTACAGCAATGCAAGAGGTAGCATCTGGCTCCCTGTTCAGTCCAGTGAGCAACTACTTCCATGGGCATCATGGGAACATCCCCTTTGGGATATTTATGACTGCACACAAATAGTCCCACTGGAAGAGCCCAAAGCCTGCCTCCAAATGCTGGCCTCCAGGCCACAGCAGCAAGAAGGACAGTCTGTACCAAACCTGGTTGGGACCATGCTCATGCCAGGCTGCTAAATACCCTGTTCTGATGACAAAAATCCATCTGACTGCCTCAGGCTGTGGTGAGAAAGGCTCCTTCTGCTCCCTGCAGGGGCCGGAGGCACCATCCCCCAGCTTGTGGGCAGGGTGGGAGCTCCTCCCTGACCACCTGCAGTGACTGCAGCCGTGCACAAAGCCAAACTGCTTGCACAGCTTTGCCTGCCCAGATCCCCGGCTCTCACCCATCCTGCTGGCCCGCCAGTCTGCCCTGGAAGGCACCTCCCTGTTTGTCTTGGACGACCTCCTGCCAGACCAGAGCTCTGCACAGCGCGGCTCTTCTGTGCCGCTGGAGAGCGGATTTCCTGCCGTTTGATCCAAATTTGCCTGACATTTCACCAAGTGCCTCCTGATTTCCTTCATCAGCCCTGATCTTTCCATCAGGGAGGTGGCCACCCAAGCCAGGGCTCTTTGGCAGGGAGCTGGAGGAGAGGTGTGGTGGTCAGAGAGCAAATGCTGCCGGTCCTCTGTCCCTGGAGCTGGAGGGGTGGAGAGGACCTTCCCTTCCCTCCCAGGCAGATGAAGCGTGGACATGCAGTGCCCTCTGCCGATTTGGCCACTGAGGGAGACACAGGAAGGAGCAGTATGCAGGGCTCGGTGGCTTTGCAAACCTCTGTATGGGCAGCCAAGCCTCCAGCCTCCCTGCTAGGTCTTTGCTGGCAAGGCAGAGACGGCACATTTCTCTCTGCTGATAGAGTGCCATTAATCCCAGCTCGTGGAGCAGCTGCTTGAGAAGCTGAGCTGATAGAAGAGGTCAGGGTGGTCCCATCAGCCAACTCCACGCCTGCAGGTTAGAGCTACCTGAAGAAACCAGGACATCTTCACTACTCTCTGCAGTCTCATGCACTAGGCTTTGAGCTATGCTTTCCTTCCCCATGCAATAGCAACAGGCCTGGGCAGGCTAAAGAGTTTAGAAGAGTGGATTGAAATGGAACCTAATTAATTGGAACCTAATGACTTTCAACAAGGGCAAGTGTAGAGTGCTGCTTCTTATCAATGCTTATCAATATCTAGAGGGCGAGGGTCAAGAGGATGGAGTGACTCTTTTCAGTGGTGCCCAGCAACAGGAAGAGGGGCAACTGGCACAAACTGGAACACAGGAGGTTCCATCTGAACACAAGGCAAAACTTCATCACTTTGAGGGTGCCAGAGCCCTGGAGCAGGCTGCCCACAGAGGTTGTGGAGTCTCCTCTGGAGAGATTCAAAACCCACCTGGATGCAATCCTGGGCAATCTGCTCTGGGTAACCCTGCTTTAGCAGGGGGGTTGGATGAGATGGTATCCAGAGGTCCCTTCCAACCCCACCATTCTGTGAGTCCGTAATGGTGAGGGGGAGAGCCTGGCAAGATGGGCAGAGCATTAAGGCACAAGGAGCCAGAGTAGGGGACAAGATAATGTTCCGCTTCCCCTCGACCAGAGGCTCCTTTTCCCAGGAGAAATGTACTGCTTTATCTTTAAATAGTGGATGGAAACAGCAGCATGGGGAGGACAGGCTAGTGGTCCAAATTGTCTTGAAGAGCAGAAGAGCCTTTCCAGGAACTGCAAGGATCAGGTGTGAAATGGAGACATCATTCATACCAGAACTTCAGTGAATTATTGTTTTTGCTACAAAAGTCTTCCTGGGAATACAGAGATAGACATTAATTAATCAGAGGCCCAGAAAGGTCCCTTGTGGTGCTCCTGCTCGCAGGACTGTAGGCAAGGTTAGCTGTAGCCTAGCGTCATTAGCTTGAAACCTGCTACCAGTGGACTTAGAGGATACAAGAGGTATTAGGTCTTCTGAACCAGGCAGGAGAACTGCCAAGTGAGGGCAGCTTCCTGCTCCAAACTGAGGCAGAAAGAGCAGCCCAGCTGGTTTGGCTGGAGCTGGTAGAGCCCTGCTGAAGACCTAACAAGTGTGATGGAAGTGGGTTGCTCCAGTGTAGAGGAATCTGAGAGCCTGGCACAGTCCCCAGACCACCCTGCATCCCCACCATCACACCAGAGCAAACCTGGAGCTGGCAGGGCATCCACAGCTCAAAGCAACTCACACTGGAAGAAACCACTGTGGTCTTCTTTTCCTCCACCCTATCAAACCCTCTCCTATTCATTTGAGGGTGAAGGACTTAAAGGCCACAATACAGGCAGCAAAGTCCACTCCTAGTTAATAAGATTCACTTTAAGAGATAAGATCATCCAGAGAATGATAGAGGTTTATAACACTGGCAGCAATCTGACCCCCAGCTGGTTGACGTGGCACAAGCCATGTCCAGCTAGATAGTCATCTCCTGGTCCTGGACTGGTATCGGCTCCTTCCCCTGACTGCAAAGACTGCATATTCCTTATCTCTGCTGCAGGGGAAGGTCACTGCTAACATGCAACGCATTCAAGTTTTGATTGCTTTCCCTTCTCCATTAATTTTTCCAGGAATTCTGGGTGATGAGGACACAAAGCAGGTGGAGAAGGATCTGGCTCAGTTTTCCACTTGATTCCAAGGCAGGGTCTCCTTCCTCCTCATATCCAGCCATGGCTTTTGTAGCACTGCCAGTCCCCTTCTCTGGGTACCTGCCCCTGCCCCCCCCCACCATCATTCCCCGCTTGTTACATCCCACGCTTACCATCCTCTTGGACAGAGTAGACCTCTACACCTTTGCACTGTGCCTCAGTTTCTTTGATGCTCCTCCAGCAGAAAAAAATGTCTCAGCTAAGGGCTAATGTGAAAAGTCAAATCTCTCCTGGAAACCAAAGTATAATTTCAAAGAGGAGGAATACCTGAATCTACACACAGCACCAGCACAGAGACCAGCTTGAAAGCCTCAGTGCCTCTCTCGGGACCTCTCACTCAGTCTGATCTCTCTCTCGTGAGCACCATTTGCCATGTGTCATGGATGTATCAGCCCAGGACACTCCTCTTTTGCCCAGAACGCAGCCACTGATGCAGCAGAGACTGGCCACTGTCTAATCGATGACGACAATCCCGTGCTTTAGATAGTTGCAAAAAGAAACCAGAGCCACATAAATTCTCATGAGAGGAAGAAATTAGACTCAGGCCACACAATCTAATGCCTTCTGGCATAAAGCCTTAATTTTTTTAAGGAGCACCCCAAAACCAGCACCTTCCAAGATACTCATATCCTTTAGAGCACAGAGCTGGAGATAGAGCTGAGGGCTGGTGACGGGGGCACCATGAGGACCCATCCCTTGTTTCCATGACCCACCTACCCTCTGGCCCCAGCAAGCTGAGTGGCACAGCCAGTGTCTCTGTGTTGCCCCTGGTCAGGAGACGCCCGGCCGGGAGCACCGCCACCCCCTGCGCGCAGTATCGCCGGCTGCATCGCGCTCCTGCTGGAAAGCACTGGCAGGAGAAACACTGCCTCAGGAGTGCTCAGCTGCAGGAAATTCAGGGCTTTTTTAGCCCTGGCATGGCCCTGTGCCAGCTCAAAGCCTTCCTGCTCAGGGAGCAGAAGATGGCCTTGCTAAGTGTGGTTCAGTGCCTCTCTCCCTGGGGAGCAGCTTGGTCCCAAATGAAGATGACATGATGGCATGTGCTGGAGCTGGGCAATGAGGAGCCCAAGGGGATCCATAGTACACCTTCTGACAACTCAAAATTATTTAATACCTTCTGGCCTCTCCTCCACACACTTGTGATGAGGTGTCGTGGCTGATGATGTTACTTGTGGTGGCAGCATCCAGGAGCTCCCACCTGCACCCAGGGCTGATACCAGGCCCGTTTTCTGTACCACTGATGCAATCACCAGCATGTTGTTAGCCCAGCGATGTCAGCAAAACCCACTGCCACTCCTCAGCAGCCTGCTTGGGGCAAGTAAATAGCTCCCGTTTCCCTGAGCTCAGCAGCCCTGCCTGATAAAGGATAGGATGGAGTGGCTCAGAGAAAAGGAGAAGAAAAGGCTTTCAGCACTGGCTCTCCTCCCATCAGATAGAGGGTGCATGGCTGCACAAAGTCCCCAAGGTACAGCTCTGGGGTGGCCCCGTGGCCCTGGGACGTGGCCAAGCCAGGCAGCAACAGCTACAGGCTGCTGCTTTCCATCCCTCCAGGGCTCTGTGGGGCACAGGAGTGGTTCCTGAGCTCCCCAGCCTGCTGCACTCAGAACACACGTGCTGGCACCAGGGTGAGTCGGGGAGAGGAGCGGCGACACCCTGCCGAAACTCACATCCTGGCCACACCAAGCCATTACCAAGGCTCAGCTGTGGAATCAGCTTCACTCCATTACTACAACCAACAGCCAGCCAGCTCCACAGTGTCTCCAGCACTCATTCACAGGCACGTTCCCTGACTCAGTTTCCCTGGCTGTCCAAATAATACCCCACTAAGGCCTGGCAAGAGCCAGCCTGAGCTAATTTATATCTTGGGGCTACATCAACCATGATCAGCCCGGTGTGGGCAGCTCCCCAGCCACCTCTGCCAGGCAGGTTAGAAGGACAGCAGGCAGAAAGGGGTGCCCCTGCCTGTACCCTCACTCACCTCTCCCAGTTGAGTGACCATGGGGAGCAAGGAGCCAAGCTAGCCCAGAGCCAAGAAGCAGCTCTGCCAGGCACCCAACGCTGTTCAATACTCTCTGCTGGAGAGCTTCTTCTTCTTCCATTAAAGAAGCTGGATGCACTGCCGAGGGGGTCACTTTGTCCCCTTTAACCAAGCTGTCAGCACAGCAAGCATCCAGCTGCCTCCCTGCCTGCAGTTCTCACAGGGCGACATTGCCATCTGCTGCCTGCTGCTCGGCAGGACACACCAGCCCGCCTGCTACCCAGCCCCCACCCTCGCAGAACCACAGAACTGCAGAATCATGGAATGAATGATTTGGGTTGAAAGGGATCTTTAAAGGTTAGCTGGTCCAATCCCCCTGCAATGAGCAGAGACGTCTGCAACTAGAGCAGGTTGCTCAGAGCCCCGTCCAACCTCACCTGGAATGTTTCCAGGGATGGGACATCGACCACCTCCCTGGGAAACCTGGGCCAGTTTCTCACCACCCTCAGTGTAAAAAATTTCTTCCTTCTATCTTGTCTAAATCTCCCTTCTTTTAGTTCAAAACCACCACCCCTTGTCCTGTGTCAACACCCTTGTCCTGTGTCCTGCTAAAAGTCTCTTCCCATCTTTCTTATGTGCCCCCTTTAAGTACTGAAAGGCTGAAATAAGGAGCCTGCTCTTCTCCAGGCTGAACAACCTGCATCCCCGCATGCAGGGGACTGTCCCTGTGAGGACCCTCCAGCACTGAGTGTCACAGGTACCAGGGCAACACCCACGTCACCATCTCCCTGTAGAGCAGTCTTTCACAGATGCCCCACTGGCACCAAACTCTGTGGGCCGCACAGAGCTCACTCAGCCCAGCAGCAAGGAGTTCCAGTCCCACCAAGCACCTCCAGGTCTACTCTATTCAAGGGCTGTGTATGTGGCTGGTATGAACATGCAATGCCCAGCAGCATGGGGATGGCAGAGCAGTATCCCTAACCATGGTTGTGTCCTCTGCCAACAGCCTGGCTTTGCGAGCACCAGCCTCACCACTCTGAACCATCACGGAGCAAAACCCTGGCACCAAGTGCTGCCCCTGGCTCTGCTGGTGACTCATTGCTGAACATGAACACATATCTCCAAGCTCTTCTGCCTTGGATTCTTCATCTGGAAACACAAAGATGGTATTTTTTTAACTCACAGCCACACCAAGAGACATTTGCTTATTTTAAACTTTAAAGCATCTACATATTGTTTCTACAGCTTAAGACAGAAGATGCCATCAAAGGGAGGAGAAGAATAGTAATTATGTGCAGTTCAGAAGTTTAACCTTTAGAGAAGGAATTGGATTTGCAGAAATACTTGTTAAATGGTTTTAAGCTGATCTTTTCTAAGTGGCAGTGCGCTTATAATTGAGATTACCCACCTGAGACAGGAGGTTTCCACAGGCAGGCCTGGGTTTGTAGGTCATCCACACAGACTAAGGCTACTGGTGGCTTGGATCTTTGAGAGGGACAAGGCCATGGAAGATGGCATGGTATCACATTGATGGAGGTCACTGCAGGCAAGAAACAGAGGAGAAATGTGGTTTCTCCTTCCCAGTTACTTATGTGATCATAGAACAATTTTTGTTTGAAGAGACCCTGAAGATCATCAAGTCCAACTGTCATCCCAGCACTGCCAGGTCACCACTAAACCATGTCCTTCAGGACCACTACAGAGCTTTGAAATCCCTCCAGGGATGGGGACTCCACCAGTGCCCTGGTCACTCTGTTCCAGGGCTTCACAAGCATTTCAGTGAGGAATTTTCCTAATATCCAACCTAAACCTCTCCTAAATCTAAACCGCTCCTCTCCATACATCCTCTCATGTTTTAATGTGTTAGCTTTAATCATCCGTCACTTGGATTTTTCAAAAACTGCTTTTCTCCCCGAGGATGGATATGTCTCCTGTTGTCAACAGTGAGCACAAACCTAAGGAGTGCATCTGCCACCTGCACTCCAGGGCTGCGGTGAGTTATCGCAGAGGATCAGTAACATTCACACTCCAGGGTGTCAAGATGAAGTGAGGTGTCTGAGCTCACATTGCTGTTGGGTCCTAAAGGGCACAGAAATGCACAGCCAAAAGCAGCACAGGATCACCAACCTACATACAGCCAAGGAGACTTGAGGGAAACTGAGAGCTGGTGTCCATTGTCCCCTGCGTGCTGGACACACTGTCTAGACACATGCTGACTGCTACACAGCAGCTCAGTGCTGGTGACCCCATGGCCATGAGGGAGAGTGTCAGCCAGGCTTGTCTGAGGGCAAAATCGCCCTCACCTCCTGTCAGGTCTGGCACTGAGATTTGCTGTGCCATTGTTAAATGCTGCATTATTATTTCCTATATTTTCCAGGGGTGTTCAGGAGGGGTGTCCCCTCCTCTGGGGCTGTAATTTGGGTTCCTACCTGCCTTTGTGCCTCTGATGGCTCCTGTGATGGTTCTGGGAGCAGCTTGGACAGGGTATTATTTGGGCTTCCTCCCATCTCCGTAAGCAAGCAATGCAGTGTTTATCCCATAACCTAACATGGGTAACCAGGGAAAATACCAGTCAGACCTTCACTCCAGGGACTGCAAAAATAAAGGGAGAACTTCACAAAGAAAAATTTTTAAAAATGCACCTACCTGCATGCTATAGGTTTTGTGACATCTTTTTCTTCTTGAATCACCATTTTCTCATCCATGTCGTACGATTTTGTGTTTTCTTAGTATATGGCATCTCATAAGGCTTTTTCTTCAGCATCTTCAGCACAGAGCTCTGCTGCAGTGAGAAAAAAACCCAGGAGAACATGTTACTCACAGACCTGAGTAGGGAGGACAGTTTGTTGCAGTCCTCCCTGACAACGTTCATCCCCTATTTCAGGAGTCTGAAGGGGAGAGCAATACTTATTGAAATTACCTTTATCTTTTGCAGCATTTCTTTTTCTTTCAGGTCGGCCAGAGCAGCATGCCTGGGCAGGGAAAGAACTGTGCATGCACAGGGACTCCCCCCAGATACTCCAAAACACCCAGCGTGGCTGAAAAGAGACCAGCAATGCTTTCTGCAGGTGCTCCCCCACCCCTCTGCAGCAGTGGGCTGCAGCAGGCTGGACAGCCCATACACCACTATCCATAGCTTTCCCAGCTGGCTTCAAACTATCCAGCACTAGGGCCAGGAGGCAGCTTGGCTTGCCCAAATCCTCTGCTGGCAGCATGCAGGGCATCTGCTCTGGTGAACCAGCCCAGAGGGCACGTTGGGCAGCATTCCCACCTTCACCACTACAGCTCCAAGAAGATGTCCTTGGTTTCTCATCCTCTTGTTATTTTTACTTCTCTGGGAATGCTCTATGTGTCCAAGTGACCTTTATCAAGATCATGTTTTTTTAAAAAACTGCATGATTCTGCATTAACATGGAGCTCTGCTGGGCCCTCCAGGAACAGGAGAAGCAGCTACTGCTTGTCTGGCATTGTAACAGTTGAGTTCTTTAGCCATCAAGAGAAACTGGATCTGAAACCTGGCAGAGCATCAGGGGCTCTGCAATTAATAACATCTGCATTTTGCTTCCTGGTGTTTCTGTATTCAGAAAAGCAGGAAAATAGTTAATAAAATGCAGAAAATAAAAGTCCATGCTTTCACATAACCATTGTAGCCATTAGAAAAAGGAAAAAGCAGACGAGATCTAAGCGTAAAGCAATGCGACAAAAGACAGAACCAGCTATTTATTAAGAAACAGCTGCCTGGTTGCTTTCTGAACCTCACACCTGTCCCCTCCTGCTCCAAATTCCAGGTCCCCTACAGCAATGGCCCTGGGGGTGGAGGAGCCTTTAGAGATGTCCATGCCTGATGCAGGTGAGGAGCATGGTGAGCCTGAAGCATCCTGAATGCCTGCACCAAGAGTATTTCCATGGCATCCCAGAGGAGAGGAATGGGATCTGATGTGCATCACCTGGAGAGGAGGATGATGGCAACACTGATAAGGAGCAAACTGAGGAGAGCAACCACAGCAGTCCAGGGCAATGGCCTGAGGGAGGACATACCTGGGGACACGCTGTGCCAGGAAGGTGAGTTGTCCGCAAAGCCTTCACCCTCATCAATGCTAATGGTGTGGCCAGAAAGCTGAAGCTGCTGGTGAGCCTTCATGCCCTGGGTGAGGAGCCCAGCCATGGCAAACCCCTGTGCCAGCAGCACCCATCCAGATGGACAGCAGAGCCGCCGGGCAGTGGACACCACAGTGACCCTGGGCACCAGCTCTGGGGAGGTGTCCGGAGACACCTTCAGCCATGTCACCCAGCAGGTGCTGGCTCTTGCCAGCACAGAGACCATCGGGCCAGGGGGTCTGCAGGGGTCCACCTTGGAAGAGCATCCCTACATGGACGGTCCTTCAAGGGGTCCAGCAGCCTGCTGAGCCACCGGGAGCTGCAGGACAAAGCTTGCTCGCACTGCTGTAGAGCAAGAGGGGCAAGTGGCCCCATGGCTGCGTTGGCCGCGGGAAGGCCTTGGGCCGCTCCTCTGGCCTCTGCAAGCACCAGCACAATGCACACCGCAACGAGCCCTGCCCCTGCCCCCAGTGCAGGGGCACCTTCAGCGAGCCCCTCTCCCTGCTGCCCCCTCAGCAGGGATGCTCTGGGGCCACACCGCTGCCCCGCCCTGAGGAGGGGAGGCCTTTGCTGGGGCCAGACGGGTGGTTGGATGCCAGCGGGTCCCCGTCGGCAAGCGGCCCTTCACCCGTGGCATCTGTGGCAAGGCTGTCACCAGATCCTCCAGCCTCTTCCAGCACCAGATGCTGCACAGGGGTGAGCAGCTCTACGAGTGCCCTGACCGTGGCACAGCCTTTGCCCACCACTGCTGCCCACACACCAGTGCCCGCTGTGCCCACACACCAGTGCCTGCTGTGCCCACACCTTCCCCCACGTGGCCACCCTCAAGAGGCACCAGCAGCTCCACGTCCCCCTGCACCAGGGAGCATTCCAGTAGCTTTCCCTGCAGCACCCTACTGACCCCACCAGCGCCTCTGCCTGGACTGGGATACCTCCCAACATGATGCAGAGGAACCCCGGCCTCTCTGGTATGGAATCATAGAATCTTTTTGGTTGGAAGAGACCTTTAACATCATCCAATCCAACCATTAACTCACCACTGCCAGGGCACCACTAAATCATGTCCCTCAGCACCACATCTACACAGCTTCGAAATCCTTCCAGGGATGGGGACTCCACCACTGCCCTGGGCAGGCAGCCTGTCCCATGACTTGACAACCCTTTTGGGGAAGAAATTTTTCCTAACATCCAATCTAAACCTCCTCTGGCACAACTTGAGACTGTTTCCTCTTGTTCTATTGCTTGTTCCGTGGGAGAAGAGACTGACCCCCACCTTGCTCCAGTCTTCTTTCAGGGAGTTGTAGAGAGCAGTAAGATCTTCCCTGAGCCTCCTTTTCTCCAGGCTAAACAACCCCAGTTCCCTCAGCTGCTCCTCACAAGACTTGGGCTCTAGACCATTCACCAGCTTTGTTGTCCTTCTTTGCACACACTCCAGCACCTTCTTGGAGTGAAGGGCCCAAAACTGAGCCCAGTATTCGAGTGCTGAGTACAGGGGGATGAACACTGCCTTTGTCCTGTTGGCCACACTGTTTGTTAGATCTGGTGCTGCAAGTCCCCCTGCACCCCATGGAACCCCCAGCACATGATCAGCACGGAGGCAGGAAGCAGTCAGCAAAAAGAGGGCTAGCCAAGCAAACAAACACCCACTGGGTTTAAATTCCACATGGAAACAGGCAAGTAAATCCAAACCAAAGTCTGAATCCTCCTGTGCTGCCAATGGAATAAATGCTGCAAACCACAACCCTTCCCTTCCACACAGACGATGCTGGATACGGTAATTACAGGCAAAATATTTGCACCCTTTGCTCTCCTCTTGGGAGAGCCCCTTTCTGAAGCAGAAGTGCACTGAGTGTTTCTACAGCACTTAAGCTGCTTTCCGAGACCAAGAACAGGGACTAGACAGTTGGTAAAAATGGCTTTTCTCAGGTACCTGACAGTTGAGGCAATTAAAAGAAAATTAAACTGACTTTTCTAACTTTCACTATAAAAGAGATGTGCAGTAGTGAAATAATTAAAAAGTTGCTGCTGGGAACATCTTGTTCTCACCCGTCTGTTGTGAAGAACAAAAGGGCAAGAAGCTTTTTTGGCTTTTTTACTTTTTTTCTTTCTTTCTTGATAATTAATTGCTCATTTCTGCTGCATCCCCAAATGCTAGAACCCAAGGGCTTTCCAAATGACAACAGAGATATTTAATGGTCGGTACGTGGTTTATCCAGCCTCACTTGGTGACAAAAAACATTTTTCCAGCCAAATCTCCCTGCTCAAGTTATTCATGTGAAGGGCTCAGAGTTTCACTTTCTGATTTATAGAACTTGCCTGAAAGGTCTTTCCAGCAACTGCATAAGAACAGCTCCGTGATGAAGCTGCAGACCCATCTCTTGCTGTCTCTTACTGTCCAGCATCATTTGCTTCCCCACCAATTACACTGGTGTACTAGCTACATCTGAGCCTCTCAGGAAGGGGTGGTGGTTGTCTGGATGGGACCCCCCCCTTGGAGCACCCTCATGCAGATAGCACTTTCACTGCCATCTCCTCCCAAGAGCTCAGCTGATCACCTCTGGAAAGGGACTTTCTGTTTTGCTTGTTTTTTCCCAACTCCATGAACCTCTGCAGAGCTCACATGCAGCCACCTCAGCAAAACAATGCTTAGGAAAGAAGATTCACCATCCGCCTGAGCATCCCACAGGACCTCAGATTGGCCTTAAAGATGAGGAACACCCAGGGGACACAGCAGATGTGCTTCACCAGCCTCTTCATCATGGCAAGGGCCCTGGCAGGTGTGAGAAAACAGAAAGCTCCTGGCACCTTTCTCATTAGCTAAAAGAAAAGAGTGATATTAAATGCTTGCTCACCTGATGCCAGACTGGTTCAGATTTGAGTCCCCAAACGCTCTTCAGATGAACCTCAGGCTTTTTGGCACAGTCCCAAGTCACCCCTTCCCTCAGCATTACCTTCAGCAGCCATGCTTCACTTACACTTCAGCCCACCACAAGGGACCTCCCTGCCTCTGGCCCTTCCACTCCTCCTCATATGCCAGTCCAAAACCCGCTTCATTTGCAGGAGATAAAAACAGTGTAGGAAATTTTCTGATGTTTCCAGAGTCAGAGTATCCCCAGATTTTAGTCTCCCTCATGCAGAGTGACGGAGTATACCCTGGGCTGATGTTTAGCACTGACCTTCTGGAAGGGCTCTGTATGGTTTTAGGATGAGCACCCCTTGTGGGCAAGCCCCACAAGGTAATCAGGTGAGGGATGATGCCCAGAACCATAGTGGGTGTGTGCTGCTCCAGAGTCTGTATCACTCTGCTCCAGCCTGTTCAACTTCCTGCTTGCAAGCTCTTCCAGGAAGGGCTTGGGGGCCAGTCTGCAAGAATAAAGGTCCATGCTACGCTGACTCCATCACTTCCACTGCCGGGGTGGTGGTAGTGATGTTTTATAGGACTGTACACAGTCAGCCAGCAAAATCTTCACAAAACATGACAGAAAATTCACTTAAAACTCCTCCTCAAGGCTGCTTCCTGATGAGAGAAGCAGAAAAGCAATTATAGTAAACTGTGAAATAAAAAGGAAGTCAGATCAAGAGCCAGGTGAGTGCACAATGTACTCAGCAAGGCTCTGCACTGGAAATTGCTAAAAGCTCCACAGATTTTCTTCCCCTTCTGAGTATGAACAAAGCAGATCAAGCTGGACCCTTTCCTCACTCACAGCCAGCTGTCTTCTATCGCAAGAAATCACACCAATTTGAGGAAGCACATGCAAAAAGAGAGCTGTCCTTATCCCCATTTTGGAGAGGAGAAGGAGAGGTCTTTCACCATTCTGCCTTAGTGGCTCAGACCTTCACCAACCTTGTTGCCAGTACTACCCCCCTGCACTTTGGAAGAATGTCCCATATTGCTTGGATCTTGTTTCTGGATTTCTTATCCTGCCCTTCACAGTGGTAAAAAACCTGCTAAAGAGATGAGCCCTGGTCCCAGAACACCTGGCCATGCAGTGCTATTGAAGGCATGTAAATATATCTGTAAATGTGCTCGTAACAAAGGTGCTTGTATTGTATTGTGACAGTATGGTAGCTGTCAAGGACAGAGGATCTTAGTTTTCTTTCTCACTCTTGCAGTGATTACTGTTTGATCATTACAAACTGGATGTTGCATCATAACAGAGAAGGAAATAATGTAGGTAAAAATTAGGATATTCTTTGTGGTTACATGAACTCCCCTCTCCTGGAGCTATTTTAAAGCTGCTGTTATATCCCAAGGGAATACACTGGAAATAAATACTCTCTATCTACTCATTTATGCTGTGAACAGTCTACAAGAAAATCTCTTGTGCTTTTAGCTCACGTGTGCTGCTGTGCTCTGGAGCAAATGCAGCTATCTGTACAGACGTATTTCAGTGTCTATTACTGTATGCAAGGACTGTGCATCTGCACAAGTTCAGAAGTGAAGCAGGACAGAACAGGTCAAGATGGGACCAACTAAACATCTCTTTGTACTCAGGAAACACAGCCCCCACCCTCCCAGCTCTCTGGGAAGGAAGCATCTCCCAAAGCACACTGCACCAGGTGAAAAACACCCCCAGTCCACTAGATTTGGTGCCAGCAGCCAAGGCAGTGTGGTGTAAGTGCCCAGATTTTCCCAGAGTGCTCCAACACAGCCATGCTTTCTGGCAAGGTCAGCTTTCATCCAGCAGATGTAATACACTGTGCCAGCCGAACTACTTCCTTGGGGTTGCAGTGAACCACCTTACAGACCCTTCTCAATGTGACAGCAAATCTTGCCTTTTTTCAGGCTCCAGGGGCAACTCATTTTGCACAGTCAGCAGCCAGACTTCTACAAGTCAGATCATCTTTTTTAAACAAGTAAAGTACAAATATGAAATCTAGCAATTGGTCCAAGAACTTCTTAAATGCAAGTACTAAGATGTACATACTAGCTAGCAATCTTCCTCAGAGGAGCCACAGGGAAGGTCAGTTAGATCACACTTTAATCTTGGGTCTGGGAGATTGAATGCTGCATCGTGCCTTCTCCCAATTCCCTTTCCCAAAAAACGAAACGTCATCCATCACTCACACCATTTACCCATTGAAAGGCTACAGACCAAATCCTTTAACAAATGCTGTCACCTCAGGTTTTAGTATCTCCTCTTTTTAAATAGCTGTCAACCTACAAGAACACGCTAAAGTCATTAAACCATCCCTGCCATCACCACCAGCAGTATTTTCAGGAACAACAACAATAGCCAAGGTGCTGAGGAAGAAGAAAATCAGCACAACTTCTTTCAAGCAGTAGGACAGAGGCTGGGTGAGCAGGCCAGCAAAATATCCTGCCTCTTCTGGGATAAAACTTAACACACTCAACAAAGAACACTCCTGCATCAAGGAAGATGTTTCTATCTAGGACGTGCCAGGTAGTTATGCGGAGGAGCTGTCAAGTGGCAAGCTGGTGGCTAGGCTACCTTCTGTTACCTGTGCGTGGCTCTGAGCCCAGGGACCTGTCCTTAAGATGTGTGCTGGTAGCTGGAAGAGAACAGACCTGCTCAGAGCAAATCTCTACTCCAGCTTTCAGATTTGAAGCACATAAATAACAATGAAGATAAAACCTTTAATGAGAGAAGGAGTTGCTAGCTCTGTTTTCTTCTAGCAGATAAACAAGAGGAAAGCCACTACATGAACTGCATGAGCACATTCATTTGAGCACACCCTTCTCTGGAAAACACCATACTCCCACAGCAGGGACAGTTCAGCAGCGCAGCCATACCATAGTGAATTTACAAGGGGACTGCACTGTGATGATGACACTTGTACTACCTCCTAGTCAGTGGTTGCTCTTTTAAGATGACTCTTAACTTTGCATAGGCCCACCATTTTTTAACTTCTCAAAGCATCAGACACACCTGGGAGAGACACTGGAACAGGTTGCTCAGGGAAGCTGTGGATGCTCCATCACTGGATGTATTCAAGACCAGGAACCTGTGGGAGGTGTCCCTGCCCGTGGTAGGGGGTTGGGAACTAGGTGATGTTTAAGGTCCCTTCCAACCCAACCCTTTCTGTGATTCTTTTCCTTTCTATTTCCAGTATGTTATTCTAGAAAAATTATATTCATCTGCTGTTCTGTTGGTGTGATCTCAGCCCCTGCTCGTTTTCACTCTGTAAGTAGGAAAACCCCAGTGGGGGCTCCTTACGCCAAGAGAAACCTTACAAGATCAGAGGCAGATCATCACATGATGAAGCCTCACTTTAAATAAAAGCTGCCTACTCGAGAGATTTCAATGCCCTTTGCTCAGATTAATTGGCAAATGATGGATTGCTTAGTGCTCCCTGTTTACATCAAAGACTCCTGCTTCAGAGTCCTCCAAGCTGAGAGAAGGCAAATAGTCTAAAAGGAGGATGACGATATGAAGAGAAAAGACTGTACAGTAGGAGCTTTTCCTTTGTGCAAGGTGCCGTATCTACACTCCACGAGCACGGGTGTACTTACTGTGCAACACCTTTGCTAACAAAGTAAGAAAATAGTATTGTAGCTGCCAAGGACTGGCCAGTGATTCCAGGCCAGTGAGGGCAAGGAGCCTGCAGCGCTGGAGCTGTTCTAACTTCATAGTTTTGAGAGAGTTTTCCTGCAATGGAAAGGAGTTGGGCAGATGCAATGTAGTGAGGGGACAGGAAAATTAGCCAAGAGCAGAGGGTATTTCTGTGTTCCACTGTTCACAAACACCATCCAGCGATCAAAAGTACTTGTACAATCAGGATCCCCTGCCTAGCTCAGAGCTCCAGCCCTGTGCTTGTCCCCAAATGCTTTAATGCTCTGGCAACAAGGGTCTGGAGCAAGTCCTCTGCACAGCACAGCATCAAAGGGAACCACTTCTTCCACGGCCTCACTGGGTGACATGACATGGTGAAGCTAATAAATACACTGGCAACTCTGAACAAATTCAAATGACTTCTGCTGAAACTGCACACTTCAAAATCTCTCTAATGAAGCAATGCTCTCCAGCAGTTATATTTGCTCACTATCTCCCTTCCTGTTTCAGCTAGATGTTGTGACTGGCTGTATTGGTTGTAGGCTATCAGCAACTCAGAATGACACTGCGAAAGTGCCAGGGGCTGGGAGAGATTTCCAAGTCTTTATATTAAAAATGTAAAGTACAGAAGTGAGAGTCTTTGGGTTAAATTAAGCTCCAAGGGATTTCCTGTAGCTTGCGCAGGAGTTAGAGGAAGTTTCTTTGAAGAGGGTTCAACATACTTTTCCCAGAAGCCATCAGACATTTTAATTACTCCTTTCACACACCCAAGCACTCTGCATGCAAGTCAACCTTCCAGGCATGTATCTTTTTAATAACCTTTTAGTTAAGCCTAGTAGTTTTCATTTCACCAACCATTTACTCTTCCCATTAAACAGGCCTTTGTTCAAAACACTTTCACAATTATGCTCTTACAGGTGCAAACTCCACCAAATGCTAACACCAAAAAGCAGAATAACTAGATGTTCCCAATTACCACAACTGTCTAAGCAGAACAGTCACACAATATAAAGACGTGCTTAGTGGTGCAGTTTAATTGGATATTAAACTCCCCTATAGCAAGTGCACTGCACACTCCAGGGAGAAGCAGGATGGTGAAAAGGGGAGACTATAGCTGACAACTTCAGAATGGGTTTGGAAGATGAGAGTGGAAACTTAGTGCATGATAGCTTCTCGAATGGCTCTGTCACCTTGCTATCCACCATCTCTCCAGGTCATTCCAGATTGTGTTGAGTAGTATGGTCCTCACAGCACAGCAATGATGACCTGTTGCTGCAGACCATTTACCCACAGTCTCCCTTCAGACAGGATGTTTTCCATGCTAAGATCTTTCCCCTTTGAGAGGCTAAACTTCCCTCAGATAAGACCAACCCTTGGCTAAGGGGCGCTGGCAAAAGCCCTTTGGGCACCTAAACTATACTGGAACTTCCTGCAGACAGGAGTTTGGAGAAGTCTCACTCACAGCTGCAGTAAATGCTTAAGGTACACAGTGTCCAGCCATCCCAGAAGAGGTATCTGCATTACAAAAGTTCATCATTCAGAAACAACACGACTCATCCCTACAAAGTGGGATGCAGATCATTTCCCTCATTTGAAGACTCCTTTGAGGAATGAAATTAAAACAACCTATTACTGAGGATGGGAGAATTAGTCTCCCATTCATCATTAAGCTAAAGTGTTGCTATGGACAGTGGTTCAGCTTGATCTGAACCAATGACCTCAACACAACAGTATCCACAACTGTAAAAAGCCTACTCAGCTGTCGCACGAGTGGACAGTGCTGAGCAGCCATCATCATTTTTTACTCTATGAAATATGCAAACAAATGGCACAATTGGTACTTTACATTCAATAGGCTGGTAGTAAATGCAGAGGTACATTACCCTGAAGCTTTGCTTTCATTCTGCTGCACTTTGAAAAGGCAGAACGGATTAGAAAGAAATTAGTGAAATGATGGCAGCTGGCAGGGGAAAGGAGGCAAAGCTTTCCCACGTGGACAGGAAAGTAAGGCTGCAACTCAAGGACAAACTGGACGCTTCTACCACAGCGGTTAACAGCAGACTAAGTGTCATTACTAAGTTTTGCAGTTAAAAACCCCACTGCCACAGTTGAGGCAATACATACCTCTATGGAAGTCCCAGCCTTGGGGTATTTGGCAGCACCTGCCTGAGTCTGCCTGACTAGTTTGTACGGAAATTCCTCTCCATTAACCATTTGAATCTGAATCAAAGTGAAGACTCTAACAGACACTTTGGATAGTACTCTGACACGTCACAGAACAAAAAACCTGTTTTTGTTCTGAGAAGCTTCCTTATTGTGTGAAAACATTTAATGAAGCAGATTTCTATGTAATGAGTAGCAAAGGTGGCTTAAGCTTGATCTTCTGCTCTTTGAATTTTGAGTTCTCAAACATTTCCTACTGCGATACTCAGCTGGACAGATTTTGAGTGCATGGTTCCATCAGAGAGACAAACGTATTCAAATCCCCCATCCTAAGAACATGCACTATCATAACAAAAATAAGGCTTTTTCCATTATTAACAGACATTCAACTAATCACACAAAAATGTGCAAGAGATTGGTACTCCCTTAGACAGAAACATTTATGAAATACAGCTGGTAACTGCTGAGTTTATTAAGGAACTGTTTTGTGTTTTTTGTTTTTTTTTTTTTTCCTTTAAATAAACAATATGATACTTCTCCTCCAAATTAAAAAAAAATAGTAGTGGAAATAAAAACTCAGCAGAATGCAAGGAGAGAAGGGACCGACAGACAACTGTGGACCGTTCTGACTTAGCAAAGACCTGCCACAACAGATCTCCAAACCCAGTGCCATAGAGCCATCCTGCTTGAGAGGGCAGGGCCAATTTATCCAGTGACTAAGACTGCAGAGAGAAGTCTCACAGCCCGTGCATCCTTATGAAAAGCTCAAGCTGATGCATCTTCAGTCCAGCGAGTTGAGACAGTGCTAGCACATACGAGTGATTTCAGTCTTCTCAAGTCTCACATTTCATTACTCAGTGGTAAATAGGTTATTTTTTCATACAAAGCCAGTTTAAAGACAGCGAGTGCAATCTCTACCAGTACAATGTGCAGAGATCCCCGTGATGTAGTGTTCCCCGTCAGCCACTGCTGGGAAGTGGGTCTGGACTGGCCAAAGCACATGCTTTCTCCAGCCAGCTGAGCAGGCCTCGTTCAGGCAGGAAGCAACCAAGGAGACCAGAATGACAATGAGCTAAGATTTGTCCAGTTTGTGAGTGCGCTCATGCCGCCGCAGGGTCCCCGACTCGGTGAAGGAATGACCGCAGTAACTGCAGGAGTAGGGCTTCTCTCCAGTATGGATGCGGTGATGGCGCTGCAGCGATGCCAGCCGGGTGAACGTCCCTCCACACTCCTCACAATAGAAGGGACGTGCCCCAGAATGAGTCTGCTGGTGTCTTTTCAGCCTGAGCAGCTGGACGAAGGCCATGCCGCATTCCTGGCACTTATAGGGCTTGTCCTGTCGGTGGATCACCTTGTGTTTGGAAAGCAGGTTAGGCTTGTCGAAACTTTTGCCACATGTTGGACAGGCATAAGGTTTGTAGTCATCTTCCTCAGACTTTTGGTTTCCTGCACAGGGCTGATGGGCGTACTCCAGAGCGTGCTGGTGGCGGTGCACGACGGACCACGGGTTCCTCGCCATGCCGTTTGCCAGGATCACCATGGAGCGCTCTATCTTGTGCACGTTGCGCAGGTGCCTCCAGACATCAGCCGTGCGAATGAAACCCTTGTCACACTCCGGACATTTGTGTGGCCTGTCACTAGAATGAATGAGCTTGTGCATGCGCAGATTTGCCGCACGGAAGAACTCCTTGGCACAGACAGGACACCGGTACGAGTTTTCCACGAGGTGAGTTCGCTTATGCTCCTGCAGCTCGCTCACGCCCTGGAAAGAGGAACCACACTTCTTGCATCGATACAGCAAAGCTTCCCCAGAGACAGGCTCCAGGTCCTCATCAAACACATCAGCAAGAACGGTGTTTTCATTGCCCTCACGTAGTCTTCTCCGCGGTTTCTTGGACCTCTCAGAGGAACAGTGCTCTAAATCTTTATCTTCATACTGCAGGTCGAAGTTGGTACTGGAGGGGACAAATACCCCAGCTGTACTCTCACCTCCCTTCTGGTAGTAGGACTCACAGGTTTCTTTGTCTTCACACTGCAACTCTGCAGGAAGCTCTTGCTTACCTGAAGGTCCAGCAGAGTTGCGGCAAGAACTGCTTGTCTGTGAGTAACGCATGTCTACCTCTTTCTGCAGGCTAGATGTGTGGCCCATCTGCTTAGTGGTCTTTCTGGAATATTTTGAATGCCTCTCACCCATGTCACAAATGTTATTTTCAGAGTCCCAGTCCATATTCACATCCATCCTCTGAGGCATATGCTGTGTTCACCTGCAGCTCAACGATGAGGTGTATACCAACAGCTTCAGGTCTTTGACAGTAAGGCCATCTCATTCTCAGCTCTCTTCACAGTCGTCCCTAGGAAATAAAAACCCCACTTCATCAGTGATATTTCTGATATTAACAGAAGATAAAGCTATCACAGTGAAGATTTATTTTCTAAGAGAATGGGATAGACTATTAGTTATGCACTACGAGAAACAATCATCTACTACCATATATGTAGAAAACAACCCTTCAGCATACAAAATACAGACTATGTTCAGTGATGTTAAATCCTCTACCATAATCCAGCCTTCACTGCAAATATAAACTGATAATATCCATTTAAAATTCACCTAAATATGAGAAAATAATAATCTTCAGAATAAATATCTAAATATCTTCAGAAAACTCTGGGGTGCAAACACTTTCAGCAAAGCCCTACACCACAGCTGCCCCCACCACAGACCTTTTTCTGCAGACTCATGCTTAATCCTTGTTTTTACTTTGCTAAAAACGAATTAGTCACACCACTCACAAGGTGTTTTCTTTCAGGAACTAGTTAGGTAACACAGTGAGACCCAGAAATTGTGTCAGTCAAACAGCCAAAACCAGAAGCAATGTATGGAAGGGAGGTCTGGAGAGTTGGGCACACGTTTGGCCTCCCTTTCTGATCAGCATTATTGTAACTGTCTTGAGGAGATTTGGGGGTCCCTCTGGTACCAGCTAGCACCATGCAAAGAAGACACACAGAAGGAAAGGCATGAAAGAGCTGTCCAGAAGGCTCACTAATCATCCTCCCAGGCTTCAAAGAACTGCTAGTAACCCTCTAGAGCTGGCTCACTGGAACAACTTCAAATTCTCTGGGTAAACTCCCTCTGCATACCACCCTCGCCAGCAGAAAAGACGAGCAAAGGTAACTGGTCAGAAACACCCAAGTCACAAACTTTCTTGTAAAGCAGATGCTTCTGTTTACACCATACCACAGCATGGAATCACAAGAGCTTTTCTAGGTTTGTGCCAGCAGCCTCTGTTGATAGCAGCTCTACAGGGAGCTCTCACTCACCTGGTTTAAACCTGCACTTAAACTGAATTGCTAGTCTGAGCTCAGAAATTGCATTTTTCTCATCCTGATGGACACCTTGGCTGCTCCTCCATCCCCCAGCCTTCTCCTTCACATCCATTTTTTTGTATTCTCTTTCCTCCCGCTGTTTCTTCACTTCCTCTTAACTGCTTTTGTTTAGGTAAGACTTTTCTAAATACAAGCATGTATATATATAAATACAGACATGTAAAAATGTACATTTTTCTGTGTTTCCACGTGCACATAAAGCCTGTCTATTCAGCTGCAGTAGGTTTAAATAGCTACAGCGATGTGCATTAAGTGAAAGGTCTCATTCAGCTCTCAGAAAGCTCAGCTTCATTTGAGACACAAGCCGTGCTTTCTTCAGCTGCGATGCAGCAAACAAGCTGAATTAGCCTTCTTCATTAGTCACTGCCTGGAACAGAATGGCTCAAGTCACCCCCCAGCTTCCACCGTACCCGTCGGTTTAACAAGGGGCGCAGGAACCGTTCCTCACCTCCCTCGAGGGGCTGAGCCCCTCCTGCACCTCCCGAGCCCCGGGACGGGGCTGCTCTTCTTCCTCCAATAAACTTTCCCGGGGAGGCTGGCGCTGCCTGGCTGGAGAGAACTCCCTCACAAAGGCCCGTCCGGATTCCGCGGGGAGGGGGGAGTATTTAAATCACGATGTAGGCTTTAAAAAAAAATAATAAATAATTTAA
>NW_008594005.1:21325-37889 GCF_000691845.1 Merops nubicus | reverse complement strand
ATAATCTCTTGTAGCAGCAATACAGCAATCATGCTGGGTCATGAAACTAATTACGTTTTGTGATGGTGGAAATTCTCCATTTCTGTGTGAAGGGGCACTACTGCATGATAGATGAATGCTGGAAACACAGTACATTGTGCTCTTTCATCTCTGTCACTGCATATTTATTCTGACTGCTCCTAAATTATTCATTTTCTTTAAGCAATCAATATTAATAATCTGATTTGCTCCTTGGCATTTTTAGTCACACTTCTGTTTAACTGACTGTAAATAAAGGTCACTTGGAGGCTTCCTGCTGCTGTTCTGAAGGTCCTTGCCTAATTAATTCCTAACACTTTTTTTTTGCCTGTGACTCTGATTAGCAGTTGCAATCAAGTTCAGCAATTAGCTGCCTCCTTGCACATTGATTTGCATACTCCACCTCTCTGTATAAAGCTACATTGGGTCTCTACTCGGCAAAGGCACAAGGAGGAATTTAAATTCATTTGTTTTTTGTTCCCTGACCATGCAGAACAGATCATATTTGTCACTGCTTGCACATGACCTTTGCTCATCTACATCATACCTACTAATCATTCCTGATCCCCCCAACAGACTTCATAAATGTAATGAATGGCCTCACCAGCAACCCACTTTAATATGCTTAATCTCAACCTTTTGTATCAACAAAAGCTACAGCTTGCTTATCATTCTTAGTTATTTAAGAGCTCCTGTGTTTTATCTGACATCAAATTACTTTTAAAAAAGGGGTCTGCTTCACTTTTAATGAGTTCATCCTAGCCTGCTTGGGGCCCAGGGACCAGCCTGAAATTTAAACACCTTTGGGTGTTTGGTTCCTTTTCACAAGAAGATCCTGATATTATCTGTGCTAAAGCTTGAGAAATATTAATATCAGTTAATTCTTTTTGTCTTTAACTCCTAGAACCATGGAAAAACTGTCGGAACTTTCAGTACTGTGCGAGTTATTAAGAGAGTTTCCATTCAGGAGGGATGTCTAATTTGTATTTTAAAATACAATGAGAAAACAATTTCCTCTAGGTACTGTTCAGCAAATATGTATTTGAAAAGCAAGGAACAAGAGATAAAGAATTACAGCAAACATTATAGAAATATGAGCATTTTTTACAGGTCTCCCAAGCTTGTCTCAGTGTTCTCCATTCTTATTATCTTATCCTGGGTAACAATTTCCAGACAACACTGGTTAATGAAGTATTTTGCGGGGGGGCTGGAGGGGAAGTTATTTTCAGGCTTGTTTATAAATTCTTTGATTTAAATGTTTCTAGTTCAAAAGGTGATTCATTATGAATATTAATTCAGACAGAACTGTTTCAGTTTAGCAGGAAACTAAGAAGTGTACAGAAGAGATACGCTTCAGCTGAAGTCTCTTTCAGTGCATTCACATTTGTTCAATGAATCCACAGGCAGATTCTAAAAAGGTGAAAGAACTGCACCTGTGAGAAAGTCTGTCGTTTCAATGCTTGTTTTCACAATGTTTTCTGTTAGCATTATTATTATTTTGTGCATCCGAGTCTTGACAAGTAAGCAAGCAGTAGGACTGACAAACACCACCAGAATGGAATGAGTATCTCCAAATACATCTTTAAAACACAGTGAAACTGTAGAGGACCTGTCACCTACCTTTCACAATTCACAACAAAAATGTCTTCATATTTCTTTTTGGCCTTGGAGTTCTTGGAGCTTAGGGGAGTTTTATATTGGTGAATTTAAGTGCCTTGAAAAAGAGATAAATTAGAACTTAACCTGGCTACTCCGTACTTACAATTTACTGAGCATATAAAAACATTTCCTTAAACCACAGCCTATTTCTACCACTAGCACCTACAGAGCTCCTCATCTGACAGCAGCAAGCCAAAGCATGCCTGCCCTGAACAAGCAAATTTTCTTTTTCCTTTCTCTTCTGGCAAGTGTGTTTATTTAATCTCACAGGGGATCTGACAGCTTTCCCCAGCTCCTAAAGCAGTGCTTTAGCACTCATTGAGAAGTGCTGTAAGCGAAAGGCAGCAAAGCCGACTGGTGTTTGCATGCAGAGACGGGCAACTGGGGCACTAAGCACAGTCTGTTTCCGCAATGTGTAATGCACAAAAAAAAAGGCTAGAAGCAGCAGTTAAGTCAGTCTAGGACTCATCACTTGATGGACATAAATACACAAAATAGGCCATTTTTTGGCATGGTAATAGAACTGTGAATCATTATACAAGCATCTGGTTCTTTGAAATACAGGCACGTACACACAATGAGGCACTTGTAGCTGCAGTGGTTAGGGCTGTAAAACTCAAACACTCAAAACAGATTACTCCTTTCTAGGATGGCAACTGTCCATGTCCTGTTTCATCCCAAAAGTTAGCATCTTGGAACAGTTTAAAAACCTTTTTTTCAGTTATTGGAGATTTATGACAATGAAATGTATTCTTATTGAAGAGAAAAATAACCCAAAAACTTTTCTTGAGAAAATAAGTTGTGAAATCTATTAATGAGGACTATGCGCCTAAGGAAATATGAAAGGAACCCAAAGCTGTTGTTACAGCGTCATGAATGTTTGAGGACTCACTGTGGTGAATTACTTTTCAGTCAAAAATGCATGTGATGTACATGGCTTTCCTTCACTGGCTTTTTCCTGAGGTGTTCTGAAGTTACATCTGCAGAGAATGTGGTAACTAGTTCTTGCTTGTTTAGTGCCTATTGCATGAGATCACATATCATTACTATTTTCTCTATGTGACATGAAATATCTGTAGGGAATATGGTAGAGAAACATATTGCTTATGTAACCTTGGAAAAAAAGACTTAGCTCCTCATATTTGTGTAATAAGTAATGAGTATTTATAATTACTCATTAAGGCAGTGTTGTTTATTAAAGCCTTCATGAATGTAATGCCTTGCAAACATGTGAAGGATTAAATACATATTTGGCACCTGTGCCTGGAGGAACAAAGCAAGCCGTACAGGGAGAACTTTTTTCCTCCTGGCCCAGATTTGGCTTCCTTCCTGTGAGCACAGTGTGCACAACAGTGGCTGAAGAAGCCAAGCTAAAGCAGAACTGATGAGTGCTCTGGAAGACACTCTCTGCACCATATATTTTCATCATAAACATAGCAGTTACCCAGGAGGATGGCTCACTAGAATGACATTTGAAATCTTTACTCTCTGTTGGGAGTCCACATCCCACTGAGACATGGATTTACCCTTAATTTCATTCTCCTTGTGTCTTGAGGACGATTTTGTATGATTTATTGTGATATTTTTCCACAGTATATTCCAACAAAACTTTATCATCTAATACTGTATGTAGTTTATGGAACAGATCGTTCAAGAGCAGCAATCTATCTGCATTTGAAACATTCAAAATTTCTGTTAGATCCTTGGGGCAGTTGCCCGTTGTTCTCAGTAGAAGCAATCGTAGTTCTAGAATACTTTGTGTGTTAGTCATATTCAGAATGAAAGGCCTTACATATTACATTTGATCATGCTATACAGGAGCTGTTGTCTCCCAGGATACTAATTTAATCTAATGATAATATTGACCATTGCTTAACAGAAATGACTTTATTATGAATTTATCTAACAACAAATAGATTAATGATGATCAAGCTGGCATTTATAACATGGATAATCTTTTAATAAATAAGTTACAAGGTCAAAATGAAAGAGAGTTTTTTAATTGTTGTTTAAAAGATTCCAGATTGTTTTGTTCTGGTAATGTTGATCAAGGGTGGTTGAATTCATGGCCTGCTCTGATACCTACCTCGAAAATGAAATTAAGGAGTTGTAGTTACATTATTTGCAAACTATAAAGCCCCAAAGTCCATGTAATACCCTGTAACTTATTTTAATTTTTTCTCTCTCTCATATTAAAGTTTTCCTGTAGAAAATACTTTAAGAAATTAAGTGAAAAAAAAAAAACTGTGTTCATGCAACATTAAGTTTACATGTTGAACTACTCAGATGTCAAGAAATGCCAAAGTTGAGGATGAACGCACAACTATAAGACTGTCCTCCTCTGTGTGTATATTATGACAGTCTTCAGTTACATGAACACACAATAATATAAGTTATATGCCAGGCAAACATCCTGTCAGCACTTTCATACACCTTGTTGAGGCTACTTGCATGACAGTACAGGCCTGTGGCATATCAGGCCCTTCTCCCGGTTTGGTGTCATTTATTTTTATTCTTGTTTAGTTGGAAGCTGGTTGCCTTTCAGTCGAATTTTCAAAAGGACAAAGTGCAACATGTTTACTGCATATGAACTCTTCAGGAGGCACATATCATGGGAGACATCCAGATCATCCCCCTGTACCCAACACTGGTGAGGCTGCACTTTGGATCCTGTGTTCAGTTTTGAGACTCAAACCAAGAAGGACACTGTGGTGCTGGAGTATGTCCAAAAGAGGGCAATGAAGCTGGTGAAGGGTCTAGAGAACAAGTCTTATGAGAAGCAGCTGAGGGAATTTGGGTTGTTTAGCTAGAAATAAAAGGAGGTTGAAGTGAGACCTGAAAGGAGGCTTCAGTGAAGTGGGGTCTGTTGTTCTCCCAAGTAACAAGCAATAGGAAAAACAATTGCAAATGGTCTCAAGTTGCGCCAGAGGGCATTGAGGTTGGATATCAGGAAAAAATTCTTCACCAAAAGGGTTGCCAAGCACTGGAAACAGGCTGCTTAGGGAAGTGGTGGAAGTCACGATCCCTGGTGGGTATTCAAAAAATATTTCAAAGCTGTGTAGATGTGGTGCTGAGGGATGTGGTTTAGTGGTGACCTAGCAGCACTGGGTTAACGGTTGGATTTGATGATCTTAAAGGTCTCTTTGAACCAAGACAATTCTATGATTCTATGTTTGTTCATGGAAACTGAACAGTTCTTACCTCCCAGGGGGTACAAGCACAACCCTATTTGGACCCAGCCTTACTCAACTTCAGGTAGCATTAGGTCCTAAAGCACTTTAGTCCCTGAAAAGTGCACCACAGTTCTCAGAGGAGATACAGTAACACTCAGATTACACCAACAATGACACAGGGTTAGATGTAGACAGTTGTAGGAAATATCTGTAAGTGCAAGCAATTCCCTGCTTTAATATTTAAAGTACAGATGAGAGATGGGAAAGCTCAGCTGAGGATCTGTTTTGCTCTTCCACACCACTGCTGTCAGCTCTTACTTCTGCTTGGTATGTTAAATGTGCTGGCAGCTGGGATTACCCTGCTGACCCAGGTATCCCTTCTTAGTGTTTTCGTGAGAAGCATGTTTATCAGAGCTCCTGGTTCTCAGTAAAAGATAAAGGAATAGTCTCTGAAGCATTCTGTCAGAATAAGGCAAATGCAATGAACAGCTGGAAGAGGGAGGACTGTCCTGACCTTTAAATAAAATAATTTAAAAGAAACATATCTTTAGAAGTGAGCTAGCAAGAAACAATCCATGAAACAGCTCAGAAGAAAAGGTATTTGAGTTGAATGTCCTCCACAAGAAGAGGTGCATTTACATACATGACAAAAATGCTAGAAGGAATAGTAGAAGGAAAGTTTAAGAAGGCTACAACAGTTCTGTAGACATGACATACATATGGAGAAGTTTCCACTAACGTTGCTAGATTATCCTGATTTCTGATGATAAATTTACATGTAAATGTATATGCCACAATATATGGCTTCTCCTGCTCAGTTTCAATTACTTCCTCCTGTTTGTCAATATCCAAATAAATCCAATTTCAGTGACAGACTCTAAGAAGGCAATACGTATGAAGAAAAATTGCACAGCTACAAAAGTAGATAAGCTACGAATGATAAATTAACCCCCAAAGACTTCCCACTTTATCCTCACTAGTGAGAATTAAATTGTTCCCAACTGCAGTATTTAATCTATTCTTTGTGTGTTAATTTTACAAGAGATCATAAAAATAATGTGAGAAAGCTCTTCAATTTAAGCTTTTTGCAACTGTATTCCACATTATATACATATATGGCTATCTCTAAATCTTTGATACTCCATTTGCAAGGATAGATTAATACCCATTACTTTTAAAACATTCATTCAAAGATTCATATGGTGTTTTTGTTTAAAGATTTTTTAGTTAGTTGATAAGTCCTTTTCTTCTTTCTTCGGTACATATTAGGATGGGTAGCATAAAAATTGTCCATGTCAATCTGACCATGACAGCTTTTAATAAGCAGCTGCAGAGGAGGGTTCCCCAGTAATTGGCCACACAGACTCCATAGAACCAGTACCTTCCTCAAGACCATCTCTTGTGGTAAGAGACTTTTTGGTCCTCAACAGAAAGAATCATGGCCCTCCTCATTCTCCTGATTATTTTAAGCATATGCACAAGGATTTTTATTAATTCTTATGCTTATCAAGAATTCATTGATTTTAAGTCTATTAAAGTACTTTAACAAAGCCGATGTTTGTTTCATGAAGGTTTGAGTCACTTTTTTGACATCCAACATCTCTGAAGACGCAAGTACCAATAACTGCCAACCATCTAGGAGACGTGATTGTTGGCTCCCTTTGTATCTAATGCCCCGTGTCATGAATTTTAATAAGTGCTTTCTGATTTGTGGTGTATATAGCTCAGTTCTTTAGCATGTGGATTTTTGAGACATAAATGCTAAAGTACTTTTTTTCCACTCCTGTGAAGGAAAAAACTTTTTAGAAGCAGATGGGGTGTGAAGTACTATTCCAGTGCTCCATATCTGCTCTTGCTTTTCATCTACATAGGTAGTTTGGATTGTGTGAAAACATATAAACCCCATTGTGACAAGTGAGAAATACTGCATGTGCATTTTAACTTAAATATTTGTTAAAGCGTGTGAAACCTGACAAAGACAATCGTATACATAGGGTAAATATTCAGGGAAGTTCAAATTTTTAAATTTCAGGAAAAAAAAAAAAAAAAAAGAAAAAGGTGGGCAGACCAACTTACTTAACCAGTACACTCCATTTTCGTATTTCAGAGATATCTGTAGAAAGTAGATAAAGAAGGTTAAAAAGCCCCAAAAGTTGTTTCTGTTTCATGATTTCAACTTTCAGGATGGTTGATCTTTGCTACGGAGTGGAAACTCGTTTACATTCAGTTTTATCCTTTTACTAAGTAGACTATAATAGCGCTGCCTCCTACAGTGACCTGCATGAAGGATGTTCTATGTTCTCCAGTTCACTCACAGCTCCTAATTTTTACCTTCCATCCATCCCATTTATACTAATTTCAATCCCTATGATAATGAGCAAGTGGTTAACCAGCTTTGCTACCTTCTTACTCTTCGTCCTTCCTCGTGAATGACAATGGCCGTTCTCTTGACTATTCCTTGGACTCGAGTCTGATTCTCTCTGCTCTTCTCACAGATGACCTGATTCAAAGCCTGATGAATGACATTAACTATTATAGAAGGTCAAATGCTTGTGATATCTCTTTTGCACCAATTATTTCTGTTTTTCTCTTTTCTCCTGTAACCCTCCATTTAAACACAGACCCCTTGACTCAAATTTACAAGTTTTCCAAAACATCTAAAACCAAATATTTTTTTCTCATTCAACTATATTTTTTTTCTCCTGTGCTCTCATTCACACTTTGTCATTTTTTGTTTCATTGACCATATTAATACTCTTAAGTCTGGTGCTTAACCTCTTAACAGTTTATAAAAAAAAAAATGTCATCCTCTCTACACATTTTCTCTCACTCTGACTTTCTTCATATCCCAAGAATGGACCAAGTTCACGTCAAAAAAGGCAGTAATGGCTTCATTATCTTTCTGACCATGCTTATCCTGTCTACAAGTCTGCTTATCAAATTCTTCACTCTCCACATTCAATTTACATAACTTAATTTTGCCTTCAAAACAGAGTTCCCTTGATTTGTATAGCTTTTCTCTGCTGTCTTTGTCTTTTTCTGTCATTCTCTTGTACTTTGCCTAGTCTTCATCATCAAATTCCTCCCTCACTCAGGCAAGTCTGCATGCCCTGCCTCTCTTCCAAATAATTCAACAAAATATTTTACTCTTAAATCTTCCACTTATAGTAGAGATTTCTAATAATGTAAAGACAGATTGATTAAAAAAAGCTCCAGGTACTGGCTATGGAACAACAAACCACATGGACTGTTTAATCACTTAACTGTTTTCCTTTTCGTGGTTCCCTTTTCCCCTTCCGTTTTTATATGTTTTGTTAACTAGTCTAGTAATTATTCACTTTTCCAAGACATCTACTTAAATACCCTGTGCATCATCCCTTCCTCTTAATCATTTCATGCTTCACATATAAAACACAGATGAACTAACTGATTTCTGATTTCTGTGTAATGGTAGTAGGCAAGGAGAATTTGGTATACCTTTATGATGCTTCTACAACCTTGATCATATTGTTAGGCCTTTGGAATGTGTTTCAGCTCTTGGTTTTGCTTAGAGGAAAATATTAGTGTAAAGGTAGATGTGGCGTACCTCCTAGCCTCCATGAGAAACATTGCACCTACTCAGCCTCTGATGGTGGGTGACATGTCTGTCTTACAGACACAATCAGTGTAACTATCAGTTGCCCCTGTAGAGAAGAAGAATTACAAAAAAGAGTAGGTCCTGCAGGGATATCGAAGGCAGAAGAACCACAGGTTCACTCCATCCCTAAGTAAGTCATGAGATACACATAAAGAGTACAGTTGTAATGAAGCTGAGCAACTTGTTACTTTGCTGCTCTGGATGCTGGAATAGTAGAGCCATTGGTTTGAACTTAGAGGGCAGAGAAGCCAATTAGTTGGGTGCAATGGCTAAAGACGTGAGTATTGACAGGGGTCTTGTAAAAAAGGCCCATCCTTTCTCTCTCCCTGGAGGCAGCTGCTGTCAAGTGTGAGGAACAGGTACCCCTTTAGAGAAGATCTCATATACCACCTGGGCAAGTGAACAAAAAATGAGAGAGGTGTTAAGAATCTGAGGGAACTAGCTGCGCAGGAACTGGTTTTGGTTGACCTGGATGACATGTGGACACCATTTGATACAGATGAACTCAGACTTACCGGACCCATGTGGCACAAGTGGGTACTAAGCATGCCACTGTTGTGTGCTAGCACATCAACATTTTTTTAGCTGGAGAGATAATGAGGAACGAGTGGTGGCTGACCTGAGCACTTAGCTGTGGTAATATACAAATAATCTCTCCTTCTTTCCACAGGCGGATATCTCTGCTATCAAAAAACTATCTGACAAGTCACAGAACTAAGCAACATGTTGTACGAAATATTGTCCTGGAAGGAGGATAGGGTCCACTTCCCACCTCTGCCGATGGGTGTTTCAGCTGTCAGGAGAAAATGTTCTCTAAGGCCTGCTCGGAAGAAACAGCACACACCAGAAGGCATCCTGTGGTTTTTCCTGTGTAACCTTGGGCAAGACATGAGAAAATGAGATGAAAATTCTGCTCCTGTCTTACAGGCACTCATGCATAAGTTGCAAGGTAAAACAATCACAAAGAGGGGGTCTTCCAGGAAAAGTTCTGCTCCGGTTACAAACAGGCAGCCACCCAGACAGTGTATATGGGCTTTGGATCCTCATTTACAAGATGTGAATAACAGCGGTGAAGGTATAGTATACATGAGCCTTTTGGGCTCATATGTTGATGACAGGCAGTCTGTTCAAAATTAGAGAAGCCCTGCCTCCAGCCAGGTGGAGAAGATGAGAACAGAGTTTATTGGACTGTGTGGATTTGATGGCCTGGCATATTAGAACTACAGAAATATAAGGCTTTAGTGGACATCAGTACACCTTGCACCCTGATGCCATCAACCTATAAAGGGACAGAATCCATTTACATTTCCAGGCTGACAGGAGGACCCTGGGACTGACTATGGTAGACAGTGAAATAAGTCTGGACATCAGTGGCCAAGGCACTGTATTGTGACTGGTCCAGATGCCCCATGCATTCTTGGTGTAGACTATTTCAAGAGGGTATTTCAAGGATCTAAAGAGGTACTAGCTGGCATTTGGTGTGCAGCAGTGGAGACAAAGGAAACTGAACCATTGTCTACCTTGCCTGGTTTATCGTGTGGCTGCTGAGGGCTGAGGAACAAAAGGAGCCCATTGCTACTACAATGCTGCACCCACAGCAATACCGCACTAACAGACTCCTTGATCCCCATCCAGAAGCTGATCTGTCAACTGGAGAGTCAAGGAGTGAGCAGCAAGACACATTTGCAATTTACAGTCCTACCTGGCCAGGACAAAAATCTAATGGAGAGTGGAGACTGGCAGCAGATTATCATGGCCTGAATGAAGCCACATTGCCACTGAGTGCTGCTGTGCAAGACATATTAGAGTTTCAGTATGAACTGGAGTTGAAGGCAGCCAAGTGGCATGCCATGACTGATGTTGCTAACACATTTTTCTCTGTTCCTATAGCACCAGAGTGCGGGGCACAGTTTGCTTTCACTTGGAGGGGTGTCCAGTACACCTGGAATTGACTGGTCCAGGGGTGGAAACAGTCTCACAGTTTGCCACAGACTGATTCTGTCTAAAGGGGCAAGTTTGCTGAGGATGAGGAACTCTCCTCCTTGGGGTGTCCTGATCCTGATGACTGCCTTAGTGTTTGCTGGGGCTGCTGTACATTTGCTGGGCTGAGTATAACTTTGTTTACTTTAAGCTAACATTGGTATTAGTTAGGCCATTTCATTAAATCCATTTTCATTTCCATCTGTGAGTCTGCTCACCTTTTCCCAGCCCCCCTTCTTGACTGGGGAAGGGTCATCAGGTGGTAGAATAACTGCTATAGTTTAGCCCTGCGTGCGAGCTGAATGTAGACACAAGGCTGTCTACCTAGTCTGTTGACTCTCTTGATTTTCAACCATATTGCTTATTGAGTGAGAAAAAAGTAAATACTCTTTGACAGTTTTTATAGCAGGAGAGTCTCATCTACCTCAAGTTTATATTAATTAGCACATTAGTACATTCTGTAGGTTTAAAGGACATTGTTCTGATAGGATTAGGAATGAAATCTTTTCAGGGCCAGTACAGCTATGTTAATTTGTATGAGCAATGGACAAAATTAAAAGAGAGATGATTTGGACAGATTGCTCTTTTCCTTCAGTGCTCCTTGACTTCTGAAAATAGACGCTGTGGATAGGACCAAGGCAGACTAGTAGGCAACAGACTAGCAGGGGAACCTGAGCAAGGGAGCATGGAAGAGCTAAAGAGCAGAGGAAAGACCAAAAAGCCACCATATCTCAGGGCAAAATAACCCCTTCCAAAGGAACAAACTAAAGTGAATAGAAAAACAAACAAACAAACAAACAAACAAACAAAAACAAACAAAAAAAAAAAAAACACCCCAACAAATATTACTTTCTACAATAATTTTCTGCAGAGTTTGATACACATGTATATTCAAGAAACTTCCGTTTCTTAATAACACTGTAAGTTTTGTAAGTCCTTTTCTAGTCCATACAAACCTTTTGGAGATCATACTACATACAGACTTCCAGGAAGGATCTTCTCCCAATGTCCCAGCATTCGAATGGCATCTTTGCCACAAGTTTACTACGAAAAGAAACGCTTCTGCCCAATTCTTACAGTTTCCAAGTTTGTAGAACCTCTGAAAGGTACTGTTATAAGACTTCTACATAGTTCGTTTTAATTTCATGAAATAAAAATGAATTCTAAAAATAAAATCTACTACATTTCAATTAAATATTTTTATCATTTTCCTGATGAAACTGTAACTAACTAGAGTTACATTTAGAGATTTGGAGTCTGGTTCTTAATGCCATTTTTAGGTTTATTTCTACAAAGGAAAGGAGCTAAAATCGAGGCACAATCTACATATATCAATTTTTGACAAAATTTTTAACTGCATAAATTTGTACACACATATTCTAAAGCTATTCCTAACTGTGATAAAATTCATAGTAACTCCTTCCACTTATTAAAATATATATTATTTTCATCAACAGTCTGTGATTTGGCAGAAATTTAAACCTATTTCCCTAACGTGCTTTTCTGTAGCTCAGTCTGAAAGAACTCAAGTGAAGAATGGCCATTTAGACAGGCTTCAGTTTAAAACTAGAAAAAAAAAACCCATAACCTCACAAATGTCAATTTAGCTATATCCAGACTTTTTCTATACATCTGTTAGTGTGTCTCAGATCATTCTGTGTAAAACACTGCTAGGCCAGTGGAAAACCTTCTTCCTGTCCCACAGGATAGACAGTGCTTATGTTTGGGAAAGAAAAGGTGCTTTTAATGCAGCCAAGCCACTAACCTAGAAAAGGGAAGATCTGCTCTTTGGCTGTCTTGTTTGTGGGATATCAGAGGAAACTCTCAGGCTTGCTTAAATAAACCAACAGGCTACAACAGCTTTTGATGTCATAAGAATATACTGGTTGTTTAGGTTCACACAGCTTTCAAAAATGTGGGAAGACACTCCAATGCTGCAAGAACAGGGACTCCAGTACCCTGCCTCTGCCCCAGCACAGGCAAACCTCACAGAGAGAACTGTCCCACATATGGAGACTCAGGGAGATCAGGGAATGCTGCAAGCCACAAAATTAATAAATAGAAGTAGGCAGTAGCTCTAGCAAATGGGAAGAAGGAAGGAAAATTGTGGAAAGGGAATGCTGTGAAGACTACAGGAAGTACTGCAAGCTGTCAGAATAGGATCGTAGGCGCTGCTGTGGATTTTTTTCTCAAATGCTTGGCCACTTGGATAAGCATCTGAATCATTTGGATAACCCCCAGACCTTTGACTACTAATCTGAATTATGTCTGTTGACTTTTGTCCACTGCTATGTCTATGCCCTGGAGAGCAAGGCTTGGCAGAGGATGAACTAACGACAGAGCAGGCTAGCTCTGTCCTTCGCATTAACACATCCTACGCTCTGGCATCACATAACATTCCCAGAGTGGGATTTTTGGGAAGAGACACTTTGTGCTACTTGGCAGATGGGATTCAGAGGACTTTTAAAAATATGTGAAAAACCACACACAAATAAACAGAACAGTAAAAAAAAAAAAAAACAACAAACCAAAAAAAAAACAAAGTAAGGGAATTTGAACTGAAAATCCCCTTCTTCCTGCTTCTTCTGAGTAACCACACCTGTTATGAAAAACTGAGACAGAAACATATCTTTGAAAATATGTATTTACACAAAAAGCCAAAATTTGAGGTTTTAGACCAAACACAAGAGACAGGAAACATAACTAGGCTACTCTATGAACAAAATAGACATGAAGCATACAAAACTTAATAATTTTGCTAGAGGGGTTTATTTGGCAAAATAATGTATCGCATAATATAACTTACTTTCCAGGACTCGTAGATAGAGTTAATTGGACAGTAAGTTTGATTGTTACAAGGCCAGACTGGTATCCTTGCCATGAGTCTGCCCATTGGTGTATTCTTATTTTCTTACACTCTGAGTTCATGCCAAGAAAATAAAATATGTATCATGTGCAAGACAGCAATGTCTGCTTTTGGTCTGTTGAAGCACCCTAACAACTGCTCTTATGTAGCTAGTAAGAATCATCATCAGGCACTTCTGCAGGATGCTTGGCACATATCACAAGAAGTAGAATGAGCTTTTTTATTCCAGTGTAAACCAAAACAAGTCTATCCTATTCTGTTAATGCATCAGAAGCTACAGAAAACCCTGCGAATGGTCATGTAGGAGTCAGGATTCCCCCACCCCACAAGGTGGCAGGATCAGTAACCCATCTGAAGTGCAAGTACACCAACACACACAACATGAGCAGCAAACATAAGGAGCTGGAAGCCACTGTCCAGCAAGAAGCCTATGATATAGTTGCCGTTAAGGAAATGTGGTGGGATCACTCACACAACTGGAATGCTGCAATGGACGGCTATAAGCTCTTCAGAAGGGGTAGGCAAGGAATGTGAGGTGGTGGACTAGCTCTGTATGTTAGGGCATGTCTTGATTGTGTGGAGATTAATGACACTGATGATATGGTTGAGTGTTTATGAGTAAGAATCAGGGGGAAGACCAACAAGGCTGATATCACTGTTGGAATCTGTTACAGACCTCTCAGCCAAGATGAAGAGGTAGATTAAATATTCTACAAGCAGCTAGGAAAAGTCTCATGATCGTAAGTCCTCATTCTCATGAGGGACTTCAACTTACCCAATATCTGCTGGAAATAAAATACAGCAGAGATAAAACAGTCTAGGAGGTTCCTGGAGTGTGTGGAAGGTAACTTCTTACACAACTGGTGAGTGAGACCACTAGCAAAGGTGCTCCACTAGATGTGGTGTTTGTAAACAGAGAAGGACTTGTGAATGATGTGAGGATTGGAGGCCATCCTATGCCTAGTGTGGCCTCTGTGAAATTACTGAGTTCTCGATTCTCAGAGAAGTGAGAAGGAGGGTCAGCAGAACTGCTGCTTTAGACTTCCAGAGGGCAGAATTTGACCTGTTCAGGAATCTGGTTGTCAAAGTCTGGAAGTGGGCAGATTCAGGCTGGACATGAGGAAGAAGTTCTTCAGCATGAGAGTGGTGAGACCCTGGAATGGGTTGCCCAGGGAGGTTGTTGAGGCCCCATCCCTGGGGGTCTTTAAGGCCAGGCTGGATGAGGCTCTGGGCAGCCTGATCTAGTGGGAGGTGTCCCTGCTCATGGCAGAGGGGTTGGAACTGGGTGATCCTTGTGGTCCCTTCCAACCCTGACAGATTCTGATCTGTTTTAGCAGAGGACTTAAGAGCCCTAATGGCTCAATGGTTGGACTTGATGATCTTGGAGGTCCCTTCCAACCTAAAGGATTCAATGATTAAAGTCCCTTGGGAGGCAGTCCTGAAGGGCAGTGGAGGCCAGGAAGGCTGGATATTCTTTAAGAAGGAAATCCTAAAAGCACAGGATCAGGCTGTCCCTGTGTGCAAAAAACAAGCTGGCAGGGGAGAAGACCATCCTGGCTGAACATGGAGCTTATGCTGGAACTCAGAAGGAAAAAATGCAAGTTCGTGACCTTTGGAAGAACAGGAAACTCTAGAAGACTATAAGAATGCTGTGAAGGAGAAAAGGATGTTATGCAGGGAGAAAATTAGAAGGGCCAATGACCAACTAGAACATAAATTTGTCACTGCTATAAAAAGCAATGGAAAATGTTTCTTTAAATACTTTACCAACAAGAGGAAGGCTAAGGATATTCTTCACCCTTTATTGGATGCAGGGGGAAACATACTGAGAAAGGATGAGGAAAAGGCTGAGGTACTTAATGCCTTCCTCACCTCAGTCTTCTGCAGTAAGAACAATTGTTCTCCAGGTACACAGTGCCCTGAATCAGAAGACTGAGATGGGGAGCAGAATGAAGCCTTCATAATCCAAGTGATGTGTGTCCTGCTGCTCCACTTAATGGACACAGGTCTATGGGTCCAGATGGGACCCACCTAAGTGCGCTGAGGGACCCAGCAGAAGTGCTCACCACTTTCATTTTTTATCAGCAGTCCTCGCTAATCAGGGAGGTCTCAGTGGGATGGATGTTAGCAAATATGACACCTATGTACAAGAAGGGCTGGAAGCATGATCTGGATTATCTACAGGTTTGTCAGTCTGACCTCGGTGTCAGGGAAGGTTATGGAGCAAATTATCTTCAGTGGCATCATGCAGCACATACAAGACAACCACGGGTTCAGGCCCAGTCTGCATGGGTTTCTGAAAGGCAGGTTCCACATGACTAACCTGATCTCCTTATATGACAAGGTGACCTGTTTTGTAGGTGAGGGAAAGGCTGTGGATGTTTTCTGTCTGGACTTTGGTGAAAACCTTGACACTATTTCCCGTGGCATCTGCCTGGAGAACCTGTCTGCTCATGGCTTGGATGTACTCTTTTCTGGGTGAAAAACAGATGGCCTGGGCCAGAAAGTGGTAGTGAATGTTATTCAGTTCACTTGGTGGCCAGACACAAGTGGCGTTCCCTGGTCACCCTCCATAAGTTTGTGGATGATACAAAACTCCATGGGAGCCTAGATATGTTTGAAGGTCAGAAAACATCTTCAGAGGGACCTGGACAGGCTGGATCACTGGATGAAGACCAACAGTATGAGGTTCAAAAAGGCCAAGTGCTGGGTCCTCCATCTGGGATCATAACAACTCCATGCAATGGTGCAGGTTTCTGGAGGAGTGGCTGGAAAGATGCACAGTGGAAAAGGACCTGGGGGTTATTGTCGACAGTTGCCTGAACATGAGCCAGCAGTGTGCACAGGTGGCTCTCAACCAACAAGGCCAACAGTATCCTGGCTTCTGTCAGAAACAGTGTGGCCAGCAGAACAAGGGAAGCAGTTGTACCCCTGTACATGGCACTGGTGAGGCCACACCTTGAACACTGTGTTCAGTTTTGGGCTCCAGAGAGAATGGCAAAAAGTGTGGTGAAGGGTCTAGAGCAGAAGTCTTATGAGGAACGGCTGAGGAAACTGGGATTATTTAGGCTGAAGAAAAGGAGGTTGAGGGGAGACCTTATTGCTCTCTGCAACTACTTGGAAGGATGTTGTAGCTAGGTGGTGGCCAGTCTCTTCTCCCAGGTAACAGGTGATAAGAGGAGATGGCCTCAGGTTATGGCAGGGGGGGGGTTGGGTTGGAATTATGACAAA
>NW_008594005.1:0-21314 GCF_000691845.1 Merops nubicus | reverse complement strand
GTTAAGCAGTGGAACAGGCTGCCCAGGAAAGTGGTGAAGTCACCGTTCCTGGGGCTATTTAAAAGACATGTAGACAAGGTGCTTAGGGACATGGTTTAGTACTGGGCTTGGCAGTGGTAGATTAATGGTCAAACTCAGTGATCTTAAAGGTTTTTTCTAGATAAGGCGATTCTATGATTCTCTTTTTCCTTTCACCTCTCAGCCCTGTGTCTGTGCTTCGGCTTGCGGACCCCAATATCTACTGCTGTATCATGAGCAACTATCAAGCTAAAATATTTTCCTGCTATAAGATTACCTTACTACAAAAAGACACTGCCACCATTGATCTGTCCTTTCGACTGCATGACTGTGTGCTTATCTTTGTTACAGATTGTGGTAAAGGCACAACTAACTACACCACATAGCAATTGTGCTAGTCATATAAGCAACTATAATATGAATCAAGAAAAAAATACTGACAATATAAGAAGAAGGGAAAGGATTAGCATAGAATTGCAGGAGGAGCTATAAGAAGGAAAAAAAAAAGAAAAGATTTTTTTTTCTTATCAGTGTTCTGTCTGTGGTACTGACTGATTTGAGTACTCAACTTATGTGGTTGCCGTTTTAAAAAGAAAAAAACTGGGTGAGGTTTGCAATTATAAATTTATGTGAAGCCAGGCTAGCAAACGAATGACAAAAGTGTTAGAGGGGAGTGTAGTATTGCAACTCTGTTTGCTAGACTAGTTACGAGATTGTGGCTTTTTTTGAAGAGAAAATTCACATACATCCTGCTTTTTCCATAAATAAAAAGCAGAGATTTGTGCGGTTTGTGTAATTCTTATAAACTCTTTTTATCATGGCAACATGACAGGGCTGGAATATCTTAACTGTAAAAACGGAATCTTCAGAGGGCAGGATGTGATGGCCACTGTTATAGGAAGAGCTCATAATAAAATCCTCCAGATGATTTTTCCTGGCTGTAGGATGTGTGACTTTCTGTTTCTGTTTCTTTCTGGAAGGGTAGACTCTCTTATATATATTCAGATAAATACTCTAAATGATTCCCCAACCTAGTCACTGGCAACATATTGCATATTGCAAAGATATGAAAAATGCAACTTCTCACTGCATTTCAAAATACAGAGTTTAATTCCATGTGCTCTTATTCAGATTAAAGTGTTTTTCCAGAAAACATTTTGTCTTATTTCAGAATGCAATTAGCTAGAGCACTCTTGCACACTGTGTAGCAATCAGAATTGTACCATAAAATGTACGAATCCATTTAAAAATCATTTAATGAACCTAATTATTTCCAAATATATACAAGGCTGATATATACACATCTATATTGATACATACACACACATATGTATGTATGTATGATATACGTACAAAGTCTATACACTTTTTTTTTCCCCTTAACTCAATACATGATTAAACACAATAAAAACCTTGCCCTATCAAACTGAGTCATTTGAGAAGACTGTCAGAGGTAGCTGTGCAGAGATATATCCCCTACAAAAGCATACAATTCTCCCAAGTTTGCTTTCATAAAAGATTTATTTCTATCATAAACCATCACCTGTCTCTAGGTCCTCTGACATTACAATGCTGTCACATTCAGCACAGTGGGGTAGCTGTTTTTTTTTTTCTTTTTTTTGCAAATATGAAGATTGACAGACAGCTGGCAGTGCTAAAGAACAAGATACAACCAAATATATAACATTTCTACCATCTGAATAGCTACAGCAAACAAATTAATAAACTCCCTCCTTTCTACACCTATGAAAAAACTCACATAGAGAATAAGCCAAATAAATGGGTTGTACATAAAAAGAAGTGTCCTGGCTGTGAACATGTATCTTATCATAAAATAATTTCTAACTGTTACTATAATTTAATATTTTCTCCACGTTTTTGGTTTTTTTTCCCCCTCTTTTGGTGCCCATTCTGTCTTGCTCACATACATCGTATGTCAGAACAAAGGAAGTGTTTGTACTGCCTTCTCAGCATCTAAGTCTAGTGGTGAATCACCGTCTTGTCAGTACCTGTCTCTGTTAACTGCAGAGGAAATTTAGGTGCTTTATTTGGTCCACTTAATTGTGCCTAAGCAAGACACCCAAAGTGGAACGGACATTATAAATACCCCCAATGTGTCCTCTGCTCTGAAAGCTGTCATGAGACATTGTAGACTGTGATGCTTATTTACTGATTTTTGTCGATAGTCATTGTGAAGGAGAATATTAATGATAGAGTATTTATACAGATGTCTCCTTATCATGACCTTCTATATCCTTAACAATCCTGGCAATCTACTCTCCAGAGGTTTGCATAACCTACTAAGTACAGATGGATTTCCTTTACAGCTGAGGGTCAAAGGTAAAGGAGCACATTCTCAGATGTGTCACTACATGAATTAAAATGTAGTAATGAATTTGCGGTATACTCTGTGACTTTATGTCAGACCTTGACCTTAATATTGCATTTAACTAAGCACAATCATAGGTCACAAATTAGAAAGGTTTAAGCAATCTTCTGTTCTATCAAGGGAACCTGATTTAATCAGATCTGATTTAATATGCTGCTCAGAGTTTAGGGAGCACTAGACTAATATTACTAAGAAAGAAACTGTCACCATAGCTACATCCATGCTGCAAAAGCACAAAAAGTCTTTGGGGTGCAATTCTAGCACTTTGCAGAAGCTTACAGTAAAGAATTAACATTTTTTAATGTTATCTTTTTTTTTTTTTTTTTACTTAAATATCTGTCTGAAACTCTTCTAATACCAACTGTTTACAACATAATAATGACAAAGAATTGCATCATTGCAGTAATCAGTTTCAGCACTCAGTGGAAAGGACACTTTAACTGTGGAGAGGGTAAGCCGTCAGTATCGAAAAGCACACAGAAGAGCAGGAGTTAATGTGTCATGCAGAGACAGCAGCTCAAAAGCAGAGCAAGGAAGGGACTGCAGAGAGACCCTGAGTACCTGAGAGTGGGAGCAGGGGTGCAGAGTAACTTCATATCCCTGAAAGTGATAGCATGGGAAAAGCACTGTCATCTAATAGTACAGAACCCAGGTCTACTTATAATTATTCAGCTAAAACTACTGATACATAAACATGCACCATCCACATAAACTGTTTCTCATCCGAGACGAACAAAGTCTGCCCAAACACAAAATTTCACAGAAAATACAATAGTGTAGTGTATACTTCACACCATGTACAGGAATAGAGAAGTGAAGTCCACTTGGCTTCAAATTAGATTAACAGGGCTAATCAGTCTGCTGATTTATCTGCCCTTAAATATGCATATAGATTTAACATAAAAGACAGATTCCACAGATACAATCTGACCACATCTTATGAATCCACCGACTTTATGAGGTATGGTAAGATGAACAAACTCAGTTCCCTTCTATGTCTGCTCCAGATCTTTGCTGATCAAACATGGATTTTCTTTTAAAATCTTGTAAGGTTTACTGTATCAAATTACAATACTTGGGGGTGTGAGGTGAAAAGAAGCTAATTGTTATCTACCAGTGGAATCCTGAGTTCATGTCTAGAAATTCTGACATTAACCTCTTCACAGGAAACACATGTATACTTTCCTTTCTCTTTTAAACAAGACAATTAACACCAAATCTTCCCAGTGTGGTAAAAATGAGTTTGCTGTGCTGAAATAATTCTGCAGATGTTAGTGATGCCTTAAAACAAATCCACAATATATTCTACCTTAAAAATTATGTTGAAAATAGAAAACAGAGACCTTAACTCAGGTGGCCAGTGAAGAGAATTCCTCCAGAAAAGTCCATGTATAGTGTGTTTATAATTCTTGCTTGTATAAAGTTCTTGTTTAAGTTTGTTTAGTATTTTCCCTGTATACATTTGATCTATCTAGATACTAGATCTGTTATTTCATAGCAGGGAAGAACTTTGATTAGAAAAAAAAGAGAAATCAAACATTTGACAGTTAGAAATTTTAGAGCATTTTAGAACACTTTAGAAGAGTCATTCAGAAATTCCCGAACTTGGATTATGGTACTACAGAATAACCCTACTTATCTGCAAAATCAGATGACACCTAGAGAACAACTGAATTAAAAAAAAAAAAACAAACAAAAAACAAACAGGTCAATATTTTGCATATTAAATACCACAGTTCATCAGATCAAAACCCTGGGATAAGTCATGTCCCCTAGCACACATGACCCTTGGTTCCTATATCCCTATAGAAGAAATTTGTCAATTTGAATGCTAATCTGAAATGGTTGAAAGATGAACACGGAAACCCATTTTCTCTAATGGAAATAAACTTGGTATGTCGACAAAAAACACACCAAGTGATTTACAAAGGACACCTTACTTTAGCTGGAGTCAATACCATTGGAATAAGTCTGCAGCTAGTAGGAGGTTATGTAAATTCTCTTGAATGACAACAGTAATCTCTTCTGTAAAGAAAAATAAAAGCAGCCTATTCCATGCTTTTTCATTTTTTATTTTGGCACACCTAGCCATAACTCTCGTCATTTGTTCATGAGGGGAGAAGAACTCAGAATCAATATATAGGGAGCTCCACCTCCTCAAAGAAACTGCACGTTTCAAAAACTGAAATGAACTTAAGTTTCCTGTAGCTTGCTTAAATCTTCTCCAAAAAGTAGAGGTGCCTGACAGTATATCAAAACACCCCAGAAATTTAAAGTAAAACTAGGAAAAAGGAGGAGAATCATGAGTTACAAGCAAGGAGAATATTTTCCCTGGATTTCCTTTGATTTTATTCATTGCATTTGAGATCACAAGCAGTTGAGTTCTGAACATTTGCAAAACCTCTCAAGCAGCTATTTTCCTGACAATAGTGAGATTCAATGAGAACATGATCTAGAAAGCTACAGTTTGGCACTTCTGAAGTATGAATCATCAAATGATGCGCAGTGAATGCCTGGGACAAAATGAAGAATGCCCAGCTGTCCTTTAAACATCTTCCATTTGCATATAAAAACCTAGCAGTAGCATTCGTAACTTTTAATTTTGAATAAAGAAACCTGTAATACCAATGAATGAGAAGCTGCATCTGAGTAAGAAGCACATTTATACATGTGATCTCATTTCCCTCTGAAAGCAGGGAGGGCAGTAAGAAGTTGAAGACTTCTTTATAGAACTACTGTAAACTATCTACATTAGTCCCACTTCACATGGTGGAAAAACGCAAAATGCTTTCCAGTCTACCTTACTGGGAGTTAGCTGTAACCTATTTTCATGCTATTTTCTCATCCCTTATCTAACAATTCATAAAAAGCAATCAGCTAGGTCAACTGGTTGCACATCTGGATTGGCATGTTTTTCAAAAGCAGAGAGCCTCTTAGAAGACTGAAATAAGAAAAGCTGCAAATTATGTTATACTCTCTTTTCTTCTTACATCTATAAATTGGATTTCAAACTACTACTCAGTGTCTGAATTACTGTTGATTTTGAATGGAGTAACATAGTCAAATACCTCAATGTCAATTGAATTCTTCCCAGTTTTCCTTTTTTTCCAGCTCTTAGTATTTCTTCCCAGTTAAGCGTATTTCCCAATGTTTAATCCTGCATTTTCCAAGAGTCTCATTCAGTCACCAAACAAAAAGATCTTAAGATACTTTTCCTGACATTATAAAAATGGTTGTTATTTTCTGATGTCTTTGATAACTGAAATACAGATAATCTGAAATATCTGGTGATTCTGAATTTTAAGTTAGAGCACAAAAGTGTAGTCAATAACCAGAAAAGAAGAAACTACAATGCACTGCATCATTTTTTCCAACTGGCTTTCCATAAATTTGGATTTATGGATTAAAATCTACATATCAACAGCTCTTCAGTCTTCCAAAGATTATTCCTTTGTTCCATTGTTCCAATTTCTGTAGTAGAAATTTCTAAATTTCATTATACCAAAAAAAAAGGGAAGGGAAGGGAAGGGAAGGGAAGGGAAGGGAAGGGAAGGGAAGGGAAGGGAAGGGAAGGGAAGGGAAGGGAGGCAGAAGAATCACAGTGAGTTTGATCCTAGAAAGGAAGAGGAGCCAACGGGGTGGTGGTTTTAGTTTTGGCTTATATCTCACTATCTTACTCTGTTACTAACTGGTAATGAATTAATTTCCCCAAGGCAAGTTTTGTTTTGTTCGTGACATGTTTGGAGAGTGTTCTCTATGTCTTTACCTTGACTCGCAAGCTTTTTCATAGTATTTCCTCCCCCCGTCCTGTTAAGGAAGGCTTGGTGGGCACCTGCTGGCCAGCCAAGGTCAAGAGACCCCACACCTGTAGGCTTAAGAACCAGCACTTAGAGTCCTGGGGTTCTAAGGTAGCCAGAGACTTGCAAAAAATTCTCACTGACTTTTTTTACTTCAAAGACTGACTTTTCTCTTAATTCTGTTGTCTATTCAAAGTCACAAGTGATCATCCAGCACAACTGGGGAGGCAACAAGGGTGTGTACCAGTGATGTGTGGTGACAGTCAGGGAGTAGTCTGGCCTCAAGCCTGTCCTGCCACTGAAGACTGCATCTTGCAAAACTGCTGTGCCAAAGGTAAAAAGGAGGCCTTGTTTTAAAGGAAAGAGAAAGTAATAAAAATAAGATTAAGGAATAGCAGTACTAAAACCCAAAGACACAAAAAATTACAGAGAATAATGAAAATATCCATTTTAGGAAACAGGCAGGTAAAAAGTCCTTTTCTACCAACAGGAATTGCATCCTGATGCCAACACAAAACAGTTGAAACTCCACTGAAATCAATATAATGCTGAAATAATTATTACTAGGATGGTGCAAACAAGGCAGATACCAGCCAGCCTCACAGAAGCTATGAAAAGTTTCAAAGGTCTCTAGGACAGTTTAAAATGATAAGCACAGTTACTTGTGATCGAAACACACCAACGTCCTCCAGAAAATATAGATATACATACACATTTGCAAAAGGAGAAATTCCACATCAATTTTTACTACCAGAAAGAAGCATGATAATTAAGGTATTATGTTATTTCAAATTTCTGGCTATTATCTATTTATCTATCCCTTTCAGAGAAATTATGAGTATTTTCAATCCTGTGATGTGTTGAGCATATTAAAAATATTTGCAATGCCTCTTTGCCCTTGGTGACCTCATGAGTGTGCCCAACTCAATGAATATACTGAAATTTATTAATGTTCAGAATACTAACTTCAATGTGTCTGTGGCTGAGATGATTTTTCTATTAAGTAGTCTCTGTAAAGTAATAATTTACTAGCATTTTGAGCTAAACAAGTGCATTGATTTCTCAGGCAGCTGCACAATTCTTAACACTTATGATCTAAGATATTTAACAACACAACCATGCCATGCTTCAGAGGAAAGATCTTGCTAAGCTTAGTGGTCACCCAAAGAACCTTTTTTCTTGAATGTTAGCGTTCATTTTATCCCCCTCTCTACCAGCCTAAAGTATGGCATCAAAATTAATAGATCACAGTTAGGATTGTTAGGATTTTGAGTTTGGCTTGGTTTTGTGTTGCACATATTGGCATAGGAATCAGGGCAAGTATATTAAAAAAAATAAATTAATTGATAAGACACATTATTACAACACTGACTACATCACAAATTATAAACATGCCCATCTGAAAATGGACTGGAGACATCATCGTATTTAGAAATAAAATTCTAACTTAAACAATACATTTTGACAGACTCTAGGGGTTGCTAAGCCAGTAGTTCGTGTAAATCTTGGAGTGATTTGCTTTCATATTGAAATACCTGGTTTCAAGTTGTGGTGTGAATGTTTTGCAGTGTCGCTCAAAAACTGCAAACCACAAGAACCCATGGTTAATATGCAGCACACAGGTGACAAAACCAAAACAGTAGTGCAAATGTTATGCAGTAAATCATGACCAGATGCAACACGTAATAAATCAATCAAAGCTGCCCAAAATTACAAATATAGTGAATTTTATTAAAAGCTTTGCTGTATCTCTATACAATTCAAGTATAACCATTAACATAGGCCTTCTGGGGTTTTCCGCCTCTTTTTCAAGCCATACCTTAGCCTGCTTTTCTATCCTTATTTATAAAAGATCCATGAAGGGTGAAAGGAATAATAGCACAAATATTATGGAAAGGGGTGCTACGTCCCAGCTGTACCCAGGAGGTGGAAAACATTCTTAAAGGGGGAATATAAAGTCAGACTAGCTCATCTTATCCCCTGGAGATAATCAACAGTATTCATGTCTTGAGTTATATATACACACACACACACACATATATATATATATGTCTGGTTTTTTCCTTTTGTCTCCATTAAGAGTTTAGAAGGCTTTCTCCATGTCTGATCCACATCTCGTACTCTCACTTGTGCACACCTAACTGTCTTGAGTACTCTGTTCAGTTTTGGGCACCAAAGTGCAAGAAGGACACTGAGGTTCTAGAGAGGGTACAAAGAAGGGAAACAAAGCTGGTGAAGGGTCTGGAGGATAAGCCTGATGAGGAGCGGCTGAGGGAACTGGGATTGTTTAGCCTGCGGAAGAGAAAGCTGAGGGGAGACCGTATCGCTCTCTACAACTACCTGGAAGGAGGTTGTAGGGTAGTGGGTGTTACCTCTTCTTGCCTACTGCAACTGATGGGACAAGAGGAAATGGTATTAAGTTATGCCAGGAGAGGTTTAGGTTAGACATTAGGAAAAATTACACTGAAAGTGTGATCAAGAACTGGAACAGGCTTCCCAGGGAAGTGGCTGAATCACCATCCCTGGATGTAATTATAAACTGTCTAGATAGTGTGCTCAGGGATATGGTGTAGAAGTTGCCTTGTAGAGTTAGATAATGGTTGAACTTGATAATCTTAAAGGTCCTTTCCAACCATAGTGATTCTGTGATTCTATGGTCCCAAACAGGAGTGATGCATAACCCCACTCAGCAGCTTCAATGAAATCCCTGCTATGGCTGCAATAGAACTGAAAGAGGAGAGCTTTTGTCAAATTAGCACCTGCTGTTCACAAATACATGGGAATGTGCCCTCAGAAGAATGTGCTAGTGCACATCATGTCTACTCTTCAAGCAAGCGTGCACAGTTCAGGGCTATGCACATGGTCTATGACTGCATCATGGTCAGAGAGATGCAGTATTTAACACGTCAGCGTGCCTCCATGGAGCTGTGTTAAACTACCATCACCACCTGCTTTGGCTAGCACATTGCACTGCGCAGAGCACCTCCAAGAACCTTGTATGCCAAGAAGTGAAGAGTGGGGCATTCTTTCCAGTAACAAAATGAGAAAATGTCTCCACTTTACATACTCATTCACTTGAAAGCACAGCCAAATTTGCAGACTCTCTCCTAGTAACAAGCTGATGGAAAATAAGTTAATTTCTGTTTTTAAAACTCAAATCTGGCTTCCAGATAGACATTACAATAATAAACTACTGTGAGATATTTTTGCTAAAGGAACCCCATGCTATCTATCCATAATATGATTTCTGATCCTATGTGCAGCATTTCACCTACTAGTTATTACTGTGTATGCTTGACTTTAAGTTAAGATAATGCTCCTTGCATTAAGCATTTTTGCCTTGAGTTATTGACATATTTTAAATCATCCTGCTTTATGTCCATCCTTAATAGAACAGAAATCTGCTACAAAAGATGTTTATTAACTGACTGCCTCAGGTGTTGTGCAGAAATTCATGATTTAACAGCTCCTCCAAACAGACAGGCGTACAGCTTGTTTAATAGGCTTGTTCAACCCTTTGGCATCTGTGAGGTATAAGTGGATTATCAAGGTTTGTTTGTCTGGCTATCTTTTTACACAGCTTTCCAAATAATTGTCATAAATATCCCTACTTCCTTAACCCAATTAATGAAATGTAGTAAAACCCTAGTCTACGACTTCTATTGATTAAACAGTTGCTTAGGAAACACAAGCCATTGCCACCCAGTGCCACATGCTGTGGTTCTGGACTCACAAAAACAATGTAGATACATTTAAAAGAAGAAACAAAAGAAAAACACATATAAGTCACACAAGAATGTCTTGTCACTGCTAATGATTTTTCTTTCTGTCATGAGTTTTTTGAAGACAGGTTTAATGGGAAACATTTGGATTCATTATGGCTGAAAATCAGCCTCTCTTCAGATAATAATTTATTTGCTTTCTAGAAAAAGCTATTTATGCAGAAAAATTACACCCTGGGAGTTTTAATAGCCATCTTGCAATTCTTGTAGTGGTAAACTGGATCCTGCAGTAAAAACAGTAAACACAGGAGTGTTTCATGAGCAGGATGAATGCAGATTACTCACATAAGCAGGACTGGCAGTTATCAGACCAGATTTTTTTTTTTTTTTTTTTTTTTAAATTTTCATAAGCTACACAAAACCAACTAGTTATTAAGTAGAGCAAACATTTTCATTTTTAATAAAAAATACTTAAAAGAGAGTTTCCCCATTAAAAACAAAACAAAACAACCATTGTATGGTAACAGCACAATGTTCATGAAAAAAAAAAACAACAAAAAAGTCCTATGAAAAGCTATTAAAATATTAAATATTTATGTTTTCAAATCTTCATCTATTTCACATCCTTTTAACTATTTTAGCATGATTTTATGAATATTTAATGCTACAAAAACATTATTTTTGTGATCCTGTTGAAATATTCAGCATAAAGAAAAATGTCATTTACACCAGATGATTAATGTCCAAGATTCCTAAATCAACAAGACCAGGGACCAGGGAATGTGAGTAAAACCGAGTTGCGGTCTAGTGTCTGAACCAGGGTTGTTGTGTCCTTGAGAACAGCAGCACTGAGGATACCCAATAAGAATGCTGGCTGTATTACATTGAAAAAAAAAAAGAGAAGGCATATGTTGTGGCACTCTGTGGGTGAAGGTGTATATGCAGCGTAATTCAGCATCACAGTTACAGCAGTGCCAGGGAGTGTATATGCTAGCTGAGCTGAACAAAAACGAACAATAGTAAAACAAATAATCCTTTGTGCAAAGGCAGGCCCGACCCAAGTCAAACAAACCAAGTGGAATAAGAGCTCTGAGTGAAGTACGTTTGTTTAAAAGACCATTTCTCTCTGGAGATAGATTCTGATTCCCTTCTCACACTGCTGTGGCATTTACCTGGCCTGCTGGAAAGTAGAGTATGTTACATGCAGCTGTTGACACCAGCAGACAGCACTAAATGCCGTCAATTATTTCATTATTTTTTGAATGCTTGCTGGGTGCAGCCAGTGGCTTCATGATGAAAAAGCTCCAACAATGAGGCCCTGTCAGATTTTTGGCAGAGAGACATCCAAACACATAAAAACAAGTTTAAACACTATCATTTATGCATAATTCTTTCTTGGCATGTGTCCTCAGTTACCACAATCTGCAGCCAGAAAACAGTTACTTCTGCTTTTTTTCCCTCCAAAATAATCTGGCCAAAAGCGTATCCAATTCCCCTCCTCCTTATGAAGAGAAACAGCCTTGTCAAGGGCTGGGTTGTATATGTGTTTGAAATACTAAGGTTTCCATTTACCACACAGCTGCACCGGCTCAGGCGGCCCTGCATGCTTCCAGAAGCATGGAGCCACAGCCCTACAGCTGTCCACAAGCACCACAGGAGGCCAGGTCTTGACTTCTCGACTAGACCCAGCCTCAGCTCTGCTCTGGAAACCGTTCCACTCCTTTTGCAGGAAATCCCCTAAAGCACGTGCATGAACAGCGAGCTGTCTCTGTGCCAAGAGATGGAGTCAGCGTGGACCGTGGGGAGCACCGCGCAGAGCCATGAACGCTTTGCAAAGGTGCACTTTGGAACTGATTTACGGCTGGAAAGCCCTCGTTGGTGCAAATAGTTCATAAAGCATATGCCCTAAGTACTTGCCCATAGGGCCACAATAACATTTATGTAGCATAAATTAATGTGTTTCAACCACTAATTCTATCTGGCTAGCTAATTCCTCTGGTTTTGGCAGAGCCTGACCTCTGTAACAAAGTACTGTGCCTGTGGAGATGACTCAGTTCAGGCTGTGTTGTGTTTTAGAGCCACATGCACCCTTACGAACAAAGAGTGCTATTTGTTGCGCAGCCATAAAAATATACTTCCAGAATACATTTGGAACACCGATAATTGAAACTTCCTTTTTATAGGAGCCTGATCAAAACCAGCTGTGGGAGTGAAGCAGGAACATATTTATATATTACATTAGAAACATGACAAATTCAGAGAGAAGCAGCTGAACAAATGGTTATAATTGGCTAGAGAGACACAAATATCACACAATGACTTGAGACTTCTCTAGAGGAAAAATCCTTCACTGGATGTGGACTTTGTGCAAGCATTTTTCTTTTCTGATTCCCGTTTCAGTCAACGGTTATATTTAAGTATTGCTCCAAATTCAGAGAGACTTTAGGAGTGCTTTTAATAATGCTACAGCCGGAGAACAAAGATGTGAGGCAACTCACTAAGGACAACATCCTTTTCTGTGCCTCTCCCCAACAAGTATGATCTGTAATATGCTTCTCTGTAGAAAATAATCTGTGAGAGTAGCTGGCCAAATAGAAATTATGGAGGGAAAAGGCAAGTGGGTAGCAGTCCCCTGATCTGTAACTTCCCCAGGCATCACAATACACCTGCTGTTCATGTAGTGAGGCCTTACCGAACTTTTAACACCAAATCCATTCTCTTCAACCTATACCTGGTCAGTTGACTGTCCCCCACCCTTTCAGATCCAGTTTTGCCTACAGCAACTGTTCATGGAGATCCACACACTCGTAATCTTCAGGGATGATTACGGCATCTCATTATGCCTGTGGATAAAGCCTTATGCTTTGGAAAAAAACAAGGTGCACCAATCCATAGCAGCCTGTCTGCTTAGCATCCTATCACTGTGAATACCTGAGCTCCTCTCTCTGCAGACAGGCTCCCTCTTACAAACCAAATCCAGTTCCAGAGTCTTCGCATGACTTTCAAAGTCACAAATGCAACCTGCTGTGATGGCCCAAACCCCAGTCTGTCTGAAAAGACTGGGTGGCAAGTGACTAAATTCCAGCTCAGACAGCTTTAATGCTAATATGCTATTTGTGATCTTTATAAAAACCCAACTGTATAGCATATAGTATGAGACTATCAGAAAGGTAATAGCTCCTATGACTTAAAATGTTTTTGTTTTTACAAACACAAGAAAATGTCAAAATGAATATCCTCTTGTGAGAAGACCGGGATCAAATGAAAGAAGAATTCAGTCAACCTATTGTGAAAAATTTACATATCCCAGTGTCACCTCTTTCGAAATATCAGTTAGTGGCACTCAACCCCATGCTTAGCAAGCATTCCCAGGGTTAAGCATATCTTGGTTCAGGGAAAAAGAATATCTTGCCAGGAAAGGAAAAAAAAAGTGTTCTCAAAATATGCCATGATGGTCCTGCTGCATTAATAACCTCAGAAGCTTCAAGTATAATGAGCAAATAGGACTCACAATATCCTCTCTAAAGGCAACAGCCTAAGCTGCTGGATTAGTTGCAGCAATGAAGAAAGAGTCTAAATGAGGACTTGAGTGGCAGCTAGAAAAAGACTGTGGCAGGCTAGGTGTGAAGACAATGTTTGTTTTTCTCATTAGCCAAACTAATTTAGCTCAGAAAAACTGAGCAATCTTTTGAGTACACAAAATATTCCTCAGGTGAGAAAAAGAGTAAGATGTATATTTTGGGGTGTCCTTTTTGAGTTATGCTTTTAATGTGACCATAAAGATTGTAAACTCCTGTTCAACTAAAGTGAGACCAGATTTGTTCTAATGCTAAGTAAATTAGAGGAGTTGAAAAATTTGCTCAGTTGAAAGTCATAGACCTAAAAAAAAGTAATGCTGAGGGAGATAAGTCTCCCTGGGGGCTTGAAACACAACTTAGTTCTAAGTTCTGTTGTGCATAGTGGCAGGGGTCTATTCCTCATTCCTATATCCAAGGCTGATAGCACCTCCTCATTTTGGAGAACATCTGTTTTGGAGAACATTCTTCTCTATTTTTGTTTATCCCATGATTCTCTCAAGAGGGCCAGGAAGTAAGCAGATTTTCTACAGGAGGAGAGCACCTGTCTTACAACTTTTGGTCTTGCTGTTTGCTCCTTCTCAGTTCATGTGTACTAGACAAAAATTTCAGTTAGAGGAACCTCAGTGTGGTAGGCAAAAATTTCACACAGACTGGTTCTTTAGTGTAGGGCTTGCCCTTGAAAGAGTTAAAAATAACTAAAAAAATAGACAATTAAAAGTAGAATTAATTTCTTTAAATTAACTTTATCTCAGTGAATTCCTAACACACTCACTCACTCCTGAACAAAAGCAGAAATAAAGAAGCACTTAACTGAGAAACTAATCAAACTATTTCAGCTACAGCCTTGAAAAAGAAACAGGTGAAAAAAATAATACCTCATTAACAGTTGTCATTATAGAAATATTGATTATCATCAAGGGACTATACATTTTGTCACTGTGATTGAAGAGAAGATGGTATTGCTTTTTAATTTTTGGGACAACAGATATTTTATGTCTATCATATATTTTTACTTATTTGGGGTAAGTTTGTGAATACAACCTAGATGCATGTAGAAGACTGTACAGTGACAAATCACTCTGGTAAACACTGTGAAATATCCTAAGGCAAAGTATGGCAGATTTGCACCCCTTGCACTTCCTAATGTTATACAAATTCAGTTTTGTGGTTTAGAACATTTCCTATTGTGATGCTTGTAACAGAATTTCTTTCAGTTTGCTGAGGCTATTGTAATTGTTTAGGCAATCAAAGTTTTGTGGCTTCTAGATATGTTTGGTACAATGTACTTCCATGAGAAAATGGCCCTGGAGAGATTTGTAAGTCATTATTTAAATAAAATTATGTTCCTCAGTAGTTATGGTTCTTGTATTATGCCAGGGTTTAAAAAAAAAAAAATCCAGGCTCAGTATCATATTTGTTTCTGGATGTAGCTCTGAAGACACAGCTAGTTTCATTTTGTGGGTGAATTCTGATGTTTTCACTTATACTAGCAGTAGTACCATCCAGCCTAAGTGAGAGTTTCTGTATCCCTAATTCTTCACTCAAGGTTTGCTGTTTTGTTTGACTTACTCATTCTATAACCAATGCTACACAATGTGGCCCAGTCATATCTGCTGGGGACTACGACTTCTGTCATTTCCAATATCTTAACAAACAGCACACAAGCTCAAAGGCTTTTGAATGCAGTACAAAGCTGACTCTGTTTCTTATACAATTTCTTGAATAGAAAGGAGTTGCAAAATTAATTGATAGTTACATTTCAAACTTCCACTTTCCCATTAAAAAAAATATCAATTCATTTTTTAGTTGATTTATTATACTCACTAACACTGGATTTCTTTAAGGACTATTAAGCATAACTTTTTGAATGCAGAAGCTGATATTCTTAGAAGGAATCCAAGAAATTATCAAATTACAAATTGTGTAATCATCAGCATTATTATGGAGGCTGTAAATTTCACAATATCCATAATTAGTTCCATGTAAATACTGTATGAATGAAACACAGAGTAGTTCTTGTTTCAGAATAAACATGTCCTCGGGCAGGATAATGAATGTTGAATTTTCATAGTTAGAGTGGCTATACATTTCTAAAACCGGACATAGCAACTAATGAGAGAAGATGAAGAAAGCAATCACCGTGACAGATTAAAATATGACACATTACACCACTTAAAGACATGGATTTTAAAATGCATGCTAAGAGTGTCTCAGTTTTTAGAAGTCATTTTTATCTTGCACCATTAAGAAATAATAATAACTTCAGTTGGTTTGTGGAGCTTTTAAGAAACTTTACATATCAGTTTAAAGGTATGTGAGGCTTCAAAAGAAAGTGTCAGGCTGATTTGATAAGAAAGGTATCAGAAGTGCATTTATTGAGATATAAAGAATTATTTTATTTTATTTTATGCTAAGAGGTAGAAGCATGCTAGAGAGAATTTGTGAAAGTTGTGTTAAGTTACACTGATGCTGTATTCACACAAAACATATATGTTGAAGGGGATTATTTTATGTACCTTATGTACTTATTTGCCACCTCTTTTGATCTTGCTAGAGTTTTTCTAATTTCATAACCCTAACATGCTAACCTTTGAGGTGAAAACATGAAGGAAAAATCAAAATGCACTCCTTGAAGTTTCAGTGAAGCAAATGGAAGAAAATCTGTTATAAAGGGTCACTGCTTCTTACATCCTACATTATTACCATATAATGCAGAGGAGTAGGTTCTCCTTTAGGAAATAACTGATTTTTTTTACTCACAAATTAAGTTGCCTGCAAACTTGGGGACAATAAGAGTTTAAAAAAAAAAAAAAACAATATAAAAACTTTGTTTGGAAAAGACTGAAGGCTGGAGATCTACAGCTTTGTAAAGGGTTTGCTGAAATCCCCAAGGCAGGGAATCAAAACTACGACACTAAAGTGTTTGCTGCCCAGGACTACTTCCAGATCTGGTGGACCAAAGCAAGACTTACACAGGTCCCCTTTCAGACTTTGGCTTTGCATCCTGCCACCTGGCCAGAGGGCTAGGTAGACTATCAGCAAAAAAGCTTGGTGTACTAAAGCTCTCTTAGCAATTTTGGGTTTGTGGGACAAGACTAAGAACAGTCTTGCTCACAGTTTGTGAGACAGAATTTGCTGGACTGACCAGCCATGTTAGGCAGACTGTTAGCAGTTTGGAGACAGACAGGGTAGTTTACCTGAGCTGGCTCACAGATGTATCCCAGACCATAAATGCCACGCTTAGTATAAAGAGGGAATTTTGCTGAGGGTGTGGGGGGCTCCTGCTTGGGCTCCTGAGGACAGCCTTCCCATTTATTATGTCCACTCTACATTCACTGGGCTGAGTATAACTTTGTATACTTCATATTTGCATTAGTATTAGTTTGGCTATTTCATTAAATCCATTTTCATTTCAACCCACAGTTCCCCTCTGCTTTTCCTGACTGCCATTGTCTGCCAGAGTATGGTCACTGGGTGATAGAGCAATGGCTATGGTGTAGCCCAGATACATGCTAAGTGTAGATATGTTTCCACTCGCCATTTACTCTTGAGTGACACTACAGAGAAAGATTCCTCCCTTCCTGGCATAGGTGAGTTATGGGACTGTTTCACCACTTCCCCCTAAGTCGTTTGTTAACAGCTGGTAGATTTGTTGGACAAATATATAAGAAATCTACTCATTTGTATCCACTTTAGTAGTTTAGCAGATTACCTATTAATGGTACTGGAAAGCAACCTTTTCCTTTTTTCTTTTAACAGTATTGAAAAACAGCTAAACCAAGCTGACAAAGGCAAAGAACAAATGGTGCATTTTAAACTTGTCAGTGAAAAGTCATCTGAAGTACTGCCTCTTACAGAGCATACACGTCTGCTTTTTTCAATAACACGGCAATTTTACCTGTCAGTTTCCCTCCCCATTCACTTCACTATGAGCAGATATAAAGGTACCTTCACAGAGGCAGATGGCACTTGAAAGCCAATCTGCCAGAATGAAGAACCCCGCTGGACAAACAAGCCATGACCAAGCTACATCACAAGTCAACTGTGTCAAATAAACAGGAGAGCTACCAGCACAGACACATCAGGTCAGCATGGACCCAGCAGAATGTCACTGTTAGGCTTCTTACACAGACTGCCCCTGCCTGAATATCCAGAAGATGAAGTAGGAATTTTAGGGAGCAATAGGCAGGTGGAGAATCCCTGGAGAACACTACCTGCACGGAGCAGCAGCTCCTTTAAAAACACGCCATGTGCTGTGCTTTTTGTCCCCTCCTCCAGCCCCACAACATAATCAGGTAGCCTGCCATAAAGCTGAAGAAAGTTCCCTGGTACATAGAGCCTTGAAAATGGACTTGTGGTAATATAAGAAACAATCAAGCTAAAATAGCACTGTTTATAGATATTTCCCCTTAGAGTAATCTCAGGAAATTAATTATTCTTATATTGTGCTCAAAGATGAAGTCTCTATCCCTGCACTTTAAAAGAAATTCCTTCCCAATACAAAATAAATTAAATTATGTTTAATTTAAATCCTGCGGTCTTTAATTTTAAACTTATGAGCAAGAAACAAAAACAAAGACTCTCAGCAACTTTATTGCCACTGTATATACTGAGATCTTCAAATATTTTTCTGCAAAGCCTTTGTTGAGGGCTAGAAACAGCTACTGTTCTGCTAGAAGAGCACACCACATGCTTACACTTGTGTCCATGGGAAGCACTGCAGCCAGCCAGGTTCCTGGCACTGCTTGCCAGCCAAGGTCCCCATACTTGAGCTCTGGCATTCCCACCTTGCTCTGGAGCAAGGTTCAAGCACAAGTGTCAGATGTCACAGAAAGGACATCTGAGGCTGCTTAGATCTCTCTGATTTCACAGGGGCTCAGCAATAAGGCTGGCACCTAGGACAGTGTTTTCCAATCACTAGGTTGGCTGTCTTAAAGCAAGGAATTGAGTACACAGCAGACCAGGATATGACAGAATCACAGAGCAGTAGGGGTTGGAAGGGATCTCTGGGGACCATATAGTCCAACACTTCTGCCAAAGCAGACTCAATTAGAGCAGGTTGCACAGGAACATGTCCAGAGGGGTTAGGAAAGTCCCCAGTGAAGGAGACTCCACAAAGGCTCTGGGTAGCCTCTTCTAAAGCTCTTTCTTCCTCACAGTAAAGATGCTTTTCCTTACGCTCAGATGGCACTTCTCGTGTTCCAGCTGGTGTCTATTGTTCCTTGTACAGCTGCTTGGCATCACTGAAAAGAGTCTGGTGCCATCCCCTTAACACTCACGCTTCAGATATTTATAAGCATGGGTAAGATCCCCTCTCAGTCTTCTCTAGGCTAAACAGACACAAGTTTAAAGGGTCCCAGCTTTTCCTTGTAAAAGAGATGTTCGAGTCCCCCAGTCATCTTTGTAACCCTCTGCTGGACTCTCTCCAGTAGTTCCCTGTCTCTCTTGCACCAGGGAGCCCAGAAGGGGCCACAGTACTCCAGATGTGACCTCACTAGGGCAGAGATGAGAGGAAGGAGAACCTTCCTCAACTTGATGGCCACTCTCTTCCAAATGCACCCCCAGATACCACTGGCCTTCTTGGACACAAGAGCCCCCTGATGGCTCATGGTTAACTTGTTTGCCACCGGGACTCACACATCCTTCTTCACAGAGCTGCTTTTGAACAGGCCAACCCCTAACCTGTACTGGTGCAGGTTCCTCCCCAGGTGCAGGACTCCACACTTGCCCTTGTTGAACGTCATGAGGTTCCTCTCCACCCAACTCTAAAACCTGTCCAGGTCTCACTGAATGGCAGCTCAGCCTTATGGTAAGTCAGCCACTTCTTCCAGTTCTGGGTCATCAACACACTTGGTGAGGGTACACTCTGTCCCTTCATCCAGCTCATTGTTGAATATATGAAAGGAGACTGGACCCAGTACTGACCCCTAGGGAACATCACTAGCTGCAGACCTCCAGCTCTGCACCACCAATCAGAACCCTCTGAAATAGTTTCATGCCTCCATGCCTTCAACCTGTTGAGTCAATATGATATTCTGCCCAAATTTTCTCTAATCAGAAGCAATAAACACTGCACAACATGCCTGTGCTACCTCAAGGTTCTTCACATCTTTCTGTGAATGTCATCAGAGAGAATAAGGGAAGTACACATCAACGTTTTGCAGGTATGACTGTACTCAGGATAGAAAAATCTGAATTAGTAAACACTAATAGCACACATTCAGATTAGAAAGTAAATAAAATTTTCATAATAATATGAAAGAGCTGACAGATTCTTTTGCATAATTTGAAAATTATCATTTAAAAAATCTAATTTAAATTATTCATTAAGGTGAATATATTTACATCTCAAATTTCTAATTATCAATAAGCAGGGGAAATATTACTCTTTCTATAAAAAGATTTTTTTTTGGGGAAAAAACTTCTGCCATTTTGGTGACATAATTTATTTCTCATAAATTCCTTTTATCTACTGTATTTCCTGAATCTGTTTGAAGTTCAGACAGCTCTAGACAGATGAAGTCACTGACATGTATTTAAAAAAAAAAAAAAAAAACACCTTTGAAATATAATCAATAGTTTCTGCATGATTCAAGAAGAGAGTCTCTAAAGAGAAAATACAATTCCGCTGTGTTCCCCTGAAGTTTACTTTTATCTGCCTTTGTGACCAATTCCAAAGTCTTTGACTTTGGACAATGGAAATATTATGACTCATATTGCTTAGTACATCTTCTTTATGAAAGGTAAGCAATACAGCTGCTTTAGGAAAAAGATGCCTTTTTAGGTGATGTTGAGGCTTCTGGAAACATTTCTGTTAAATGGATATTTTCTGAGGTTTAGTACAAGTCTTTACTATCTATTCTAACACAGCATTTCCTCATTATCATAATGAATGCTACACCTATTTCATGTAGTTTATCCTGCATTGCAACATCTTCATGTACAAATTATTAACAATATTCCCCCTTGTACTGTACACAGAAAGTATTTTTAAATTTTGTTCTTGTATTTATTTGTATTAAATTGGGTTATTGTTAGAAACCCTTTCAAATGTGAGGTGGTTATTTGCAGGTAGTTAAAGATAACCATTTCTTAGGGTTCAATCCTAGATCAGCAGTGTTAGTGGTAAAGCTGTCAGGAATTTTATGGCAGCAGAACTTAGCTCTGTTGAGACAAAGAAACTCCAAGAGAAAGGGCACTCTGGACTTTTGAGAACAGAGACACAGTGCAGAATATGTCCTTTTGTGTTTAAACATTGAGATTAGTGTTACAATAAAAGCCTTCACAGTTGTTTTTAAGCAAAGAGAACTAAAGATTGTTGCCTACATGTACTGTGTAAAAATGTTCTAAAACCAAATAAATCTACCCACAACAAAAGATAGCTTACCTCTCTCTATCACACTAGTCCCTTCTTCCAGCAAAGGATCGGTCATGCATTCCTGTCAATCAAGTGAAAAGTGAACATGGTGAGCTAGGTCATAGGAAACCCAGTGAGATGTTCGTTTCCTCAGTACATGGTGCTCCAAGAGAAGCTGTGTAATTTATGGTGGAGATAACCACAAAAGTTGTGTGACTTCCTACTGTCTGGCCAAGCTAATTCAAGCCAAATGACCACTTGAAACCTCATTGTAAATATCTTCCTCACACAAGTTCTCTGGAGAAACTTTGACCCATCATGGTCGTCCTTCACTCAGAGAGTCTAAGTGAATGTCAGTGTCAACGTAAAAGGTGAATGTCATGATTCCTGATGCCCTTTGGGAGTGCGCAGCCTCATCTCAAGGTGCACATAGAATCACAGAATCATAGAATC
>NW_008594004.1:0-4210 GCF_000691845.1 Merops nubicus | reverse complement strand
TACTGGTTTTGTATATATTTATATATAAACCATTATTATTTTCACTAAAGCTGGTTTACTTTTCTAATTCATAAATTTGTCTTCCTTATTCTTTTTCTTGTCCTGACCCTAAACCGTGACAGTAGTGCATGAAACATAACTGTTTTTAGTCAAACTCTGAATCCTTACTGGTTGAAAGCAGTGTTATTTTATTAATATAAGTGGAAACATAGCAGATGATGCAGGCTGATGAATTAGCCCCATGTTTTCTTGATTTATCATCTAGTTTCATTGAAAGACAGCAGGTCATAAGATACTTTTAAAAGTTCTGCAGAACTGGATAATACTACACCTTTGCTCCTATACAATTAATAGGATAGGAAGAAATGTTTTCTTCACAGATTGTTTTGACTTCTGAGTTGTGGCAAAACCAAAACAAACTGGGTTTAAATGCACAGATAAAAAGGTTGAACAAAACTCACAGAAGCCTAAGCTTGCAAATGTCTCATAAATTTGGAAGCTGGAGAGAGTTCATACACTGCCTGGTATTTTGCAGTCTCAAAAATTAATATGGCTACTCAGTGGCTGTGATCAAAACCACCCTTCCAGTTAGTGATAGCTGAACTCATTTGGCATTAAAATCAAGGCTGTGTAAACACTGTTCTGTGAGAGCAGACCTCTCCAGTCAGTGTTGAAATATGTTTTCAGGATAAAGCTGAGCAGAAGACCCTGCCTTTGCCAATATAGCATACTTCTAACTGTGGAGTTGCCTAATTACCTTTAAATTTAGTTTTAAAAGACAGGCATATTTTTGCTGAGTTTTTGGAAGCCATTCAAAGCATCTACTCAGAAAAAAATGCTATTTTTAGAGGAAATTCTAGCAAATTCCTAGTAGACTGTTATGGATAAAACAGTTACAGTAATATAGTTTCAGTGCCTATCTTTCTATTTACTTCTGTTTGTCTAGTGAGGGGAAAATATTCCTCAGTAAAGAATGTAATTGTGTATTCTACACATTTTAAGTGCAGTAGGCACTGTAGGAAAATGCTTGGAGGCAGGAAACAGCAATCATCTGTGAGCAATCACAGATGCCCTATGTTTTGAGCACTCAACTTGGGAAACAACATAACAGTGACTGTTGCTTGCACAAGTATTAGAAAAAAGAGAAGTTTTATCTGTCTCATATATTTATTTATAGTCATCCCATTGTGTTTTGAGTGCCCTAGCACATTAGGGTACTCACTAAAGATCTTACTTCTTTATTTCTTACTTTATTCAGCAAAGACATAATGTTTGTGATAAGCTACAACTGCAAGAATCCAAATGTTTGACATTCCTCTAATGGGATGTGGGACTGCTGCTTACTGAGCAAGCTATATCACTGTATATATGCAACAGCAACCTCCGTGTTTTGAAAAAAACAAGTTCCCCTGGAGCAAATACTTATGCTCACTTCCTTCTTTGCATGCATTTAGCACTATTCCTGTGGCAGCCTTAGTGCTGTACTTCTGTGTGATTTTTTTGGGTTGCACACGCCAGGTTCTGGGCTGAAAGCGTTTGGCATTTTAAATTTTGGATATGTAATTCCTCAGTGTGTATTTTCTTCTGTGTGCTCATCTAGAAGGGAGATAAGCTGTTCTGAAAGCAGTCCTGTAATTATCTACTCCAGGGATACCAGTGCCAAGGAAGTGAGGGAGAACACAAGAGGTGTGAGACCTCTGTGTCAGGGACTGCAGCAGGTGCAGCTGTTTGTACCTGGTGCATCTGCTGAACACAAATGCTTGCCTAAATCTGCCATGTTTCTGCTCTAGCCAAAGCCAAGGGCAGATGGTTTCACAATGGCTTCTTTTTGGTGGATCTTGATGTTATTTTGCAAGCACAGATGATGAAAACTTCCAAAAAAATATAATGGAAGGTATGTGAGACATTTGAATATTATGTGAACATAGTTTTTTGGGACTCCTAACTAGCTCACAATAGTTAAGCTTTCAAAATTAAGGACTGCTGATTTTGTTGTTTTTCTAGATTTAGGGTTTTTTGTTTCCTTTAACTATGGTTCTCTGTTTTATTGACATTTTCAAACTCTCGTTATCTGCAAACATCTTTAACAAGCAGCAGAGCACAAGAAAAAAAAAAAGCACAACAACTTTTGTGCTTCTGACAGATTTATTCAGCTATGCTGATAACTCTCATTTCCTGGTTTGTATTATTTCTGCCATCCTAGTCTTATCTTCCTGTTAATTTGTCCTCAACCTAGCCTGATACACTGAGGCTCCCTTATCTCCATTTCTTCTTATAATTCTCTTCACCTAGTTTCATTTGCTTTCTTCTGTTTTAGGGAACTCCTACTGCTGTGGTAGGCCTGTCATCCTCTGCCTGCATTCCATTAGGGGAATCTTAATTCCTCCAGGCTTTGACTATGTTTCACTCTACCCTTACTCTTTGAAGAACAGTTCAACAGCTTAGTCAAATCTTTGTGCTCTTTTGTCCCTCTGCCTTTAACTTCAGCATCTAACCCCAGTGAGGAGAGCTAATCTGACAGTCACAGATAGAGGTTTACAGCCTCAGATTGTCCTGATGTTTTTCTGTGTGATTTGTTTAGTGATTCAGTTGAGGTCTTCACATATAACAAGGAACCGCTTTTGCTTGGTTAGAGTAATAACACATGTGGATAAGGAGTTGTGATTTCATACAGAGAGCAATGTTCTCCACACAGTAACCGCCACGGTACAGTATGTACAGGAGACAGTATGAAGCTTTAGTACAAGACATGTCTTTGATTTCAAAACCTCATATTTGGAAAGTTTCTATGTTACAGAATCATAGAATCACTAAGGTTGGAAAAGAACTCTAAGGTCATGAAGCCCAGCCATCAACCCAACACTACCATGACCACTAAACCACTCCTGAAGTACCACATCCACATGTTTCTCAAACACCTTCAGGGATTGTGACTCCAACACCTCCCTGCACAGACTATTCCAATGCCTCACCACTCTTTAATAAAGAAATTCTTCCTAATATACAATCTAAACCTCCACTGATGCAGCTTAAGCCCATTTCGTCTGAGGATACCTGGTCTGCGTATTGAAGACTGAGGCAAAGAAGGCATTAAATACCTCAGCTTTCTCCTCATCCTTGGTGGCCATATTCCCCACCCCACTCTGCATCCAGTCAAGGGTGGAGATTCTCCTGGGCTCTCTTTTTGCAGTTTATATATTCGTAATAACCTTTTTTATTATCTCATACAACAGTGGTCAGATTGAGTTCTAGGTAGACTTCTGGTTTTCTGATGTTCTCTCCGCATGACCTAATTAGCTCCGTGTACTCTTCTTGAGTTGCCTGCCCCTTACTTTTAAAGGTGGTAAACTCTCCTTTTTCTCCTAAGTCCCAGCAAAAGCTCCCTGTTCAGCCAGGCTGGTCATCTTCCCCAGCTGTTCATCTCATGACACATGAGGACAGCCTGCTCTTGTGCCTCTAAGACTTCCTTCTTGAAGAATGTCCAGCCTTCCTGGATGCCTTTGCCCTTCAGGACTATCTATGAAGGGACTCTCCTGAGCAGTGTCCTGGACAGGCTGAATGCCTTCTGGAAGTCCAGTGTTCATCCATTTCCTGCTAATGTTTTCCCCAAACTGGTTCCGTTGCCCGGTATTCAGCTGCAAATCACACAAACGAGGTGGAAGTATTTTCTTTATTCTCATGAAAGCGCAGTCATGGGTGCCAAGTCAAAACCAGCATACCAACATCCTAAATCACCAGTTATTTATGCACAAAGTTTTAATTATATTAATCTTTCTGATATGTATGCATTGTTCCTCACCTATAAGATTGGTTATCCTTGCTTGCTATGTAAATCACCACGCCTGCTCTGTCCAGTTCCTTAGCTGTGCATTTCCTTGTTCTTTTGACTATGTGGCATAATTGAGGTAGGTGCTGCATGAGCTGGTGGTTGTGATCTCCTGCCAGAACTACCTTTGCCCTGGTTTCGCTTAGTTTTAGCAGTCTACAGCTCTTCATGGCTCATTGGTTGGCCAACTCATCATTCTTTCTAAAGCCTTTGTTCTAGGCAGAGATATCCTATTATTAATTATTATATCCTGTTCTCTTTGGAACAGAAGTATGTCGCTAAGCATGTTACTAGGTATGTAAGTACAAAAGCCAAACTGGGATATTCCTATGCTCACTTTAACTAACTGGATAATGGATAAATAATAATGGATATTAAATAATA
>NW_008594003.1:0-7017 GCF_000691845.1 Merops nubicus | reverse complement strand
GACAGGACGAAGGGTAATGGGTTTAAGACAGAAAAGTGTAGTTTTAGGTTAGACGTTAGAAAAAAGTTCTTCAATATGAGGGTGATAGACCACTGGAACAGGTTGTCCAGACAGGTGGTGATAAGTGTCATCCCTTGAGACATTCAAGGTCAGGCTTGATGAGGCTCTGAGCAGCTTGACCTAGTTGGAGATGTCCCTGCTTATTGGCAGGGGGGTTTGGACTAGATGACCTTTGGAGGTCCCTTCCAGCCCAGATATTCTATGATTCTATGATAAGGGGAGCAAGAACTATAAAGAGAGGAAGAACAAGAGCAGAAGAGAAGAGAGGCTTGAGCATAGGTACAAAATGGTGTGTAAGCACTAGATCATTATGCCCCTTTCAGAATCTGGGACTGAATCCAGGACTCCAGTGTCTCTAAATTGTTCTGCTGTCATCTGTGAACACTCCCCACTCACACACATGGCCCCTTCACTGCCAGAAAGAGATACTTTTACAGTGATGTAACCAATACACATTAGCGCTCTCTCTCTCCAGGCTCTGGGTGGGGAGAGGGCAAAGCAGCCTTTTTACCACTAACTATGGGAAGATTAGCCACAGGCTGAGACATGGCATTAATCTCACCTAGGTACCAACAGGTAAAAGCCATATATGCCTCATCTTCACCCACCTTTTATAGCCAAATAGTAACTCATGTGGAAATACCTTTTGCTTCTGAGGCTTCTTCACATATAAGACAACAGCTTTTCATTGCTGCTATTTATTGAATACTGTTAGCACTGTGGATATGACAGTTCAAATCCTGTAGATGTTCTAAGCTTGGGTTAATGTGTTCTAAATAGACTAATGTTTATTATTATTTGTTTTCATTTTTAATTAGAAAATTACATTCAATAAACTATAATAAAGCAGAAATGATACTAGAGTAAGAACTCAAAAATTAGGAAATTCCATCATGAAAACATGTCTGTGTAGACAATTTTCATAGCCTTCTGTGTCTGTACTATGATACAATCTTTAATTATGGAGTTATATACTTGCATTTTCCAAGGACATCTGCCTGGTTTAATGAATGGATCTTTAATATCCTTTTTTTTCCCTTACTCCTTATTTAATGTTTGGCTCCAGGGGTCTATTTAATGTATACCATTGAACTTGAAAGCAAACTCATTCACTGAGCTCTACATCAAAAAGTTAGATACTGTGTCAGATTCAGAGAAAGACATCATTGTCTAAAAACAGGAATTAAGCAAACTTTGGGCACCTACATTCAAAATTTTGACCAAAATGCCCTACCTCAGAAAGCACTCAATCCTGAGCTGAATGCTTATTAGGCACTCACAGTTCTCTGCTGCATGCTCGGAGCAGCCCCATCTACTGCCAGCCTAACCACCCTCAAAGATTTCATCTGGCAGATGAGCACAGATAACCTCAGTATACAACCACAGCATGAATCTCAGCATGTAGTGTCAGAGATGTGAATTCAAGGATACAAATGGGGGCAGAAAGTTTAGGGGTGTTTGCCTTGCATGCAGAGCATTTAACCAGCCTTGGAAGATTTCAGTTGAATTTTCTTTTCCATAGGAGTCATACCCACATCTTCTAGGAGTATCAACCTAGACACCTAAATCTGTACTCTTACTGTTAGGTCACCCCATGATGCAAAGAACTCAAGGGCTAGAAAGGATAAGACTATGGGCTGTGGTTTCATGCATTCAGTAGCTAATACAGTCTGGATCATCCTGCTAGAATTATTGTTTTCATGTTGTTGAAACATCATTATTGGAATCCCTAAAAAACAGCCGGAGAAAGATGATGGGGTGAGGAAGGTGGCTTTTAAAAACATTCACAGCACATCTGTGGTGGCTAATTCCACATTCTGTACCCATCAGATTAAGCAGAGAAATTTAATCTAGCAAAGAAATCTATTAAAAAAAAGTAAAGAAACCCACCTTATTTTTTCCTTCAAGTATAGTGTTTTCCAGAGTCACCTCTGTTTCCTGCACATGTACTTTAACTCTGTACTGGGTAATAATTCCATTTGGCTGTTGTGGCTTCTTCCAAACAATTTTTATGCATGTGGCTTCCACTTCTGCCAGATGTAAATCTGACACAGCACCTGGAACTAAATATTCAAGAAGAAACTTGATAAAAAAGTAGTGATACCTCTTGTCCATTTTCCTTTCATAATAAATTTTGGTTCAATTTTTTAACTATGCAGTAATAATGACACAGTACATATGACTGCCAAAGATCAGGTACATTTATGTTCAGTAGAAGGATACACAGATTTGATATGAAAAATAATTTTTTATTAATATTCCTCAGAAAAAAAAGAAACCTTTAAATTACTTGCACAATGAAGATCTGTAAAAATGAGACATTCTATGTCAGCTTAAAAATAAAACAAAACAAACAAATAAAAACCCAAGAAAACACACTTTAGCTTCTGACAGTGAGTTTAGACAGAAGATGAACATGCCTGTACTGAGGCAAGCCATCTCTGGAAATTGCCTTTGAGAGGTGACAAAAGCAGATGCTTCTGGAACGAATACAATAACTAAGGACAGGTGGTTTTCCTGCTGTTACACTTTGGCAGCAAGCATTGCTGCAACCACTGATTGAGAGATTTTCTAAATTTGTGCTGTCTGGCATAAACAGAAATAACTGTCTTGAAACCGCCTGCCTATTACACATTGATTCTCATTTTTTTCCAGTTGCATCCTCAGATGGAGACCAATAATCCTTCAGAATCCCACACATGTAAGATAAAGCTGCATTTCTATACAGCAGAGGACTTTCAACTTGCGAGTTGACTACTGGGAATCAAAACTCCCTATCAGAGTAGATGCCTCAGAGGCAGAAGCCACCACTGCCCCAGGAGATGATATTGGTGTTGAGACTGCCTCAGAGCTATGGTCCCTGGTAAAGGTGGCTTCATTAGAGACTGGTATGGGGCCTTGGATTTGGTGAAAAATAGTTATAAACGACAAGTTTAATAAGGAACATTGGGGCTGAACAAACCAACCGTGGGGAATCCTGCTCTGTTCTTTCTTTTCCACTTGCTGCCATCTAACGGGTAAGGGGGGAATCTGCAACTTAATTACCATATCTAAAGATAACAACTTTCATTCAGGCAGAAACTACGTTTCTTTCACAATCTCTGATGGCTTCTGATAGCAAGTAAATTTAGTGACCGTGTATGAACTGGACAAAACCAGAGAAATAAACTGACATAATAAATTTTCAGCTAATTTCCCTCCGTAGCTTTTTATCCCTCTTGTAACACTCATAACACATACATTTTTTTTTTCTTTGCAGAAAAACCGAAAAGGTTCTGAAGGGAAAACTGAAACCAGTTATCGTGTACAGCTCGTTTACTTTGCTTGTCTGTGCTTACTCACCATCTGCAGGAGTGAAAACTGTGAGGTGAGTCTTGGGCCCCACGCCAGCACTTGTCTCAGCACTGACGTACGCGGTGTATGCTGTAAACGGCACAAGGTTGCTAAATGCAAACTTATGATCTTTTGTGCTGTTATCCAGAATATGACCTGGAATGAAAAATTAAAAGATTCTAGATCAAAAATAAAAGCAGTCCACAGCCACTTCCCATGATGATGGAAAGGATAATTTGACATCAACTTTATTGGAAATAATAATGAATGTCTGAAGATAAAAACAAACCAAAAAAAATCCCAAACTAGCAACCTCAAGAAGGTATGGTTTTTAAAAAGAGGGAATTTTTTTTTGTTTATAAATTCTTTGCTATTGCTTTTCCTGTGGTACCATTAAAAATTAGTATATAGCTCATTAGCTTCTACTTAACTACAGGTAGCTACGTAATTTCTTTAATATATATATGTCTGAGTTAAAAAATTACAAAAACATCAAAACAGACTCACACGGTTGATTGCATACTACAACGGAATGAAAACCATCCAGAAATCTTTACCAGGAGGAGAAAAGAGTAAAAGTAAGATGCAGAATGATTTGGATATATAAGCACCATAATTCACCTGCAAGCTTAGCCTGTCATCTCTCTGAAAGAGTCAGGAAAGTTGGTTTCCTCCATTCTTATCTAATGTAAATTGAATTACATACTCTTCCTCATAATGGACAGACTTTTCCCTTAAACGTAATCTAAAAACTATTAAAAAGTCTAATACTAAAAAAAGATACATAACACTGCTTTCAGATATCCATTCTTGATTGGCAGGGACACTAAGAATGCAAGTGTAAGGAAATACAAAAACAAAACAAAACAAAACAAAACAAAACAAAAAAAAACCCCACCCCACACTCAGACTTACCAGATGGTCCATACAGCTCAACCCTGTAACTAAACTTTCCTGTTACTATGGTTGGTGGGTCCCACATCACTGAGAAAGACTTTGCGGTGATGTTGCTCTTGGCAAAATTTTGTGGTGGATCTTCTGGAACTTAAACAATATAGGAAAAACTCTTTGAACATAAAACAATTTATATTAGGATTTCCAAGAATTACATATCAGACAACTCATTTTAAACATAAACATTAAATATTCTGAAAGGAAGCTACAGTAAAAGCATGTATTTACAATTACTTGTTTTTATTTAATTTTTTTTTTTGAGGTAATGCTCTGAAAAGGTATCAGGAGGGATGGTAGTATGCAAATAATCTTTAAAACACAAAGATGGCAGGACTTCATCATGATATAGATTATATACAGAAGATGCTCAAATACAACTGTGAGGCTCAGGAACACTGAGCTCACATCGTGTACGTTTTTATTCCTTGAACAGTTTTTTTCATATAGACAATACTTCACATTGAAGATTTCTGACAGCATTAATGATATGTATTACTATCCTGGAAGGTAAACCTGGAATTAATTAAGCTTGCAAAAACGTTGCATACTTGAGAAATTTTCTATTTTCATGAAACTATGCACATAAATTAAATGAATCCATATAAATTAAATGCTTCCATAATCCAAGTAATTGTGGAATTCAATCCCTGTTCTTTCTAACATATGCCTTACTGCATTGATAAGTTAATGAGAGAGCACTGCTGAGATTAAATTTTAACCCAAAAACAACTAAAGGAGGTGGGGTTTTTATATCCATATAGAGTAAAAAAACCTGATGTTCAAAAATGCCACATATGCAAACAGATTTATGGGAACTGCTGATATATGTTTCTATAAAAATCAGGTCTTGATATGTCAGGTGTGAGATTTAAGCCACTATGGAGATATAGACTGATCCTGTAAACAAATATGTAGGTTAGGTTACTACTCTTAAAAAGTGCTATAATCTTCTGTAAAAACTAGTGTACAAGTGAAAGAAATGAAAAATCCTGTCATTCCTAGAAGATATGCTTAGATTGGTCAGTAGTGACTACTTAACCATTCTTAGTTACACAAAATTGCATCAGCTGCGACTGCACATAATTCTGAAATATCACCTTAAGAGTCCACTTTTTTTTGTTTCTTCGAGGTTTAAACATCCTAGAGGGCAAAGGGGTCCAGGAAGGCTGGACTTCTTTCAAGAAGACACCCTTAGGGGCACAGGAGCAGGCTGTCCCTGTGTGTGGCAAGACAAGCCAGTGGGTAAAATGACCGGTGTGGCTGAACAGGGAGCTTTTGCTAGACCTTAGGAGGAAGAGGAGAGTCTACAACCTTTGGAAGAAGGGGCAGGCTACTCAGTAAGAGTATAGGGATTTTGTTAGGTCATGTAGAAAAAACATTAGGGGGCAAAAGCTCAGCTGGAACTCAGCCTGGCCACCACTGCAAAGGATAATAAGAAGTGTTTTTACAAATATATTAACAACAAAAAAAGGACCAGGGAGCATCTCCATCCTTTATTGGATGCAAGGGGGAACATTGTTGCTAAGGGTGAGGAAAAAGCTGAGGTACTGAATGCCTTCTTTGCCTCAGTCTTCAGTAGTCGGTCCAGTTACCCTCATGGTATTCAGTCCCCTGAGCTGGAAGAAAGGGATGGAGAAGAGAACAATTCTCTCATAATCCAGGAAATAGCAGTGAAGGACCTGCTAAGCCAGCTGGACACCCACAAGTCTATGGGGCTGAAGGAGATCCACATGAGAGTGCTGGGGGAGCGGGTGGAGGAACTTGCCAAGCCTCTCTCCATCATTTACCAGCAGTCTTGGTTAACTGGGGAGGTCCTGGATGACTGGAGACTCTCCAGTGTGACACGCATCTATAAGAAGGGCAGGAAGGAGGATCTGGGGAACTACAGGCCTGTCAGCCTGACCTCAGTGCCGGGGAAGATTATGGAATGGTTCATCTTGGGGACGATCACGCAGCGAGTGCAGGACAACAGGGGGATCGGCTCCAGCCAACATGAAGGGCAAGTCCCGTTTGACCAGCCTGATCTCCTTCTATGATCAGGTGACCCATCTAGTGAATGATGGAAAAGTGGTGGATGTTGTCTACCTGGACTTCAGTAAGGGATTTGACACCATTTCCCACAGCATTCTGCTGGAGAAGCTGATGGCTCATGGCCTAGAGAGATAGACTCTTTGCTGTGTTAAAAACTGTCTGGATGGCCAAGACCAGAGAGCTGTGGTGAATGGAGTTAAATATAGTTGGTGTTCAGTCAGGAGCAGTGTCCTTCAGGGCTCAGTTTTGTGACCAGTATGTTTTAATATCTTTATCAATGACCTGGATGAGGGGACCAAGTGCACCCTCAGTAAATTTGCAGATGACATGAAATCGTGAGTGTTGACCTGCTTGAGGGTAGGAAAGCTCTGCAGAGGGATCTGGACAGACTGGAGCAATGGGCTGAGGTCACTTGTATGAGGTTTAACACAGCCAAGTGCCGGGTCCTGCACTTGGGTCACAACAACCCCAGGCAACCAGGTTTGCGGAGGAGTGGCTGGAAAGCTGCCTGGAGGAAAAGGGCCTGGGGGTGTTGGTGGACAGACGACTGAACATGAGCCAGCAGTTTGCCCAGGTGGCCAAGAAGGCCAAAGGCACCCTGGCTTGTATCAAAAAAGGTGTGACCAGCAGGAGTAGGGA
>NW_008594002.1:7381-16247 GCF_000691845.1 Merops nubicus | reverse complement strand
GAAACAGTCTCGTCTGTTACACATGTTGACTAGAAAGTGTATATAATGTGGCTATTCTATTTGTTCTGTGATTCCTACAGCAATGGATAAATCTACCTAGCAGACATATGTCACAAGTCAGACAGGAGAACTGTCATCCTCTAAGGGCATCTGAAGTCCAAGTGGGATATCCTTGGACACCATACACCTATTCATGGTATATATTGTACCTCAGATCTCTACTGACTATAATGAGAGTTTAGACTGGAGGGCAATTAATCTTGAATTAATTTCTCAATAAGATCTTTGAGATAGTTTCGTGAAACTTTTCTCAAGCTTTTAAGACTTTTCTTCTGGAATACTTTGAATTCTTGCTTGAATCCTAGTTTCTTCCTGTGTCAACCTCCTTTCACATGGAGTGTTCTCTCTTACCTCTAAGGTGTGCATACTAGAAGGACTGGAGTTTTCTGCCAGATTTTTTTGCAGCTGAGTAGTTACCCTGGACATGTGGGAAACTAAAATTATTTGTGCATCTAACTATAAGTGATTTGCCTAAGGTTATTTGAGAACCCTATGGATGGGAGCTAAAGCATGCATGACTTAATCTAGTGCTCTAACTACTTGTTTGTTCTTCCTCTGCACATATGTGCTGAAATTATGTTTATTAAAAATGTTCATTATTGTCACAGAACTACTCAATACTTGGATTCAACTAATATCTCTGTGGGGTAACTTGAAATTTAACCTTCTTCCTTTACAGATTCACATATAAATTCATGTTGTTTAATCAACCCTTTCCAAGACTACATGAATACCAAATGTACTGACTGTGCACCTTCTTCTTGATTGCAGTGATATTTTTAAAATTCATATCAACAATTATGTTAATTAAATCACTCATTGCCAGCCTCTTATCTGAAAGCTTGAACATATCCGAATAATTACCTGGCATACAACCTTAAAACAGCTCAGGGTGACCAAAATGCTTTGTCATTCTTTGTAATGTCAATGTATCATTCACTGCCCAGTGTGTGTAGTACATGATTACAGTCTCCAATAATGTCAATCTGTACACTTTTCCATGGGCATTTAAGGATTAAGAACAATATTTCTGAAATGAGTGGTACAATGAGAAGCATGTTCAGTTTTGTTCCACATATGGTCAGAAAATTCACCATTTATAAGACAACAACAACAACATATTAATCTGTTTATTCCATTATGCAGTGCCATTCTGATAATGGCAAACAGATGACAGGAGACACAGTAAAATATTTTCTCCATCTGTCTATCTATCAACCCTTCCTTGGCATAAAACATGAAGAATTTTGTCCCCACATTGCACTACAAAGACAAATATAAATGCAATTTCTATTTCTATTTATCTTAAAATATGATATCAATTTGATCTTGGATATATGGAAATAATATTATGCATATTAATTGCTTATTACTATAGTTATGTAGACCTTGATTAACACTTCTGTTTCTGTAACTCTTACTCTTTTCTCTTCTGCTTTAGAAATAGGAGCTTTAATGCTCTTTCAGTTTTTGAGTGTAGACAGATAAGAAAGCAAAAACAGAAACCTGTTCCCCATGTCAGTAGGGGTTTGTGTGGTTGAGCATCCTCGTTGGGTTTTGGGACTTTTGTTTTGGTTTGTTTGTTTGTTTTTTAATGAAGGATGAATAATTCTGGTTGAGAAGCAGAGTAGAGGGAGTTATTTTCTACTTGCCAGCAAGTGAAAAATGTGATGGATGATTGCCTCCAAGAACATAACAAGAACTCTGGAGATAGAGGTTCAGGCCACTTTCTCTCTCTATCAATTCTCCATTTCTGTAAAAGGAGAAGCAACTTCTTGCTTTCTCATAGAAATGTTGCACGGGTAACTGTGATGCTGCGTAGGAGTCACACGAAGGCAGCAATGAGCGCTGTATTAGGGTAGGGAACAGAAAATACCTCTGGCCTGACAGAATCTTATAAAAAATTCTTTTTTTGTCCTTCTTTTCTTTTCTTTCCTGTCTTTGAGGGTGTGTGAGTATGGGGCACTGAATAATTGAAAACATGAAACAATTGCTTCTATGACAGTAGGGGCTGCTGGTGTTTTAATATTCTGAAATATTAAATCACCAGCAGTGCAAGAAGCCCTATCCAACTTCATGGCTGCCTTCAAGTTGAAATCAGGTGCTGTAGATGGAGAATGAGGTGGGGGAGAACCTTGTTAATACTTCCTAAACAGATGACTCTTTGTGGGAAAGGTCTCCAGCTCTTACTATTTTGTCATGAGTTCACAACTGCCTCTAAATCCTGTTCAGTTAGGATGGAACATTTTTCCAGAATAAACAGGTCTGCTTTAGAACAGATTAGCTGGCTAGTCCTGGACAAGTCTCAGTTAAAGTCAGAAATAAGAAAATAAGTAAGACAATAAGAAAACTTTTCTCAATATATCATATTGTATTTACTTCAAAAAAGTAATGGTCTATATTCAAAGGAAAGAAGAAAAGGTATTCGTAGTATGAAATTTCTTTGAAGTTTCCTTTTGGGAAAGTATCTTGTAAAATGGAAGAATGTACTCTGAAAATAATAATTCTGATAGAGGTTTCTGCTGTACACATGAATGTAAGGTTCCAAGGAGCAATCGTGGACATTAAGGACTGGAATGTTAACAAGGACTTTTTTTTTTCCTTCTCAGTTGTATGAGGAAGAGTTGACTTAGAACAGGATTGCTATAAAAAGCTGGTAGCAGTATTTTTAATTAATTTTCTCCAAGTCAAGTCTGCTTTGTCTGTGACAGCAAAAAGGGAGAAATCTCCCTGGTTTTATCTCAGACTATGAGCCTTCTATTCTTATTTTGTCCTCTAGTCACCCTGAAAAGGGAAAGTGAGTGAGAAGCTGGATGGGCTTTTAGTAAAGGTGAGCACACCACAGCACTGTTTAACCTTTTGGAGGGTGTTCTTTGGCCCAGCAAACGCTTTAGTTTGTTATTCACTAAATGGATAGTACAATGAAACAAAGTCCCTGCTGTGAAGGAAGTCAAACTAGATGGTATTATCATATCCTTAGCTTTAAGCTTTGAAATTACGAAACCTATTAAAGCTTTGTGCACAGCCTGAAAGGAAGACAAAGTTTAACCTATGACCTCAACTATCTCAAAGCTGTATAAGATTAGAGTGTTTATGATTTAGTAAGAAACTTGTTAAACTTGACAATTTTGTGCCAATTCACTGAAACAGCTGCTCTTGCTGTGGGTGAAAAAGGCTAAATGGTTTAAAGGGTCAGTCTTAATGAGATGTGTATGTAGAAAATCTCCTTGAGAATGGACTTTCTGCTCTGTATTTGTACACTGTTAGGAAAATGGGGATCTGACCCAGTGCTGAGGTTTTGACTGCTTTTGCAGTGGAAACTACTACCTCTTTAAGTATTGATCTAATCAAGTCTGGTTTATTATGGATTTAATAGCTAATAGTGTTTTCTGTAGTGGTAGTTATACCTGTGATCAGAACACCAACAAGGCCTTTGTCACAGAACCTCTGGGGTCTAAATTCAGTCTTTCTCTGTAAAAATAATTTTGTGACAACTACCAAGATCATAACGTCCAATATCAGCTGCCTATTTTTCACAAAGACCTTATATACTTCAAACTTGCTTTATATTTCACTTCTTCTACACATGCAGACTCAGTGACTGAGCCAAAGAAACTTTAGTTTCTTTGGAAACTAGGCTAATAATTAGTAACAGTAAAAGACCATTCAACATTTTTGGATTTTGTGGTGAATGTAAAGTGTACACTCACCACATTCAAAAAGATATAAATAAAAAAGCACCACAGTGTCAACTATTTCACCACAGGTTCTCACACCTTTTGAGCTGCACCAGGAGAATCTGTGAGTGTTTTGAGGCAGTATGAGAAGAGAAACAAATATAATTGAGTGTTGCCGAACGCACACTCCCTCTGGCTATTGATCAGAGCAGTGCAGATGTGCTCTTGAATGACCTCAGGACACAAACAGGAGTGTATGGGCAAGGAGAAGTTGCGAGTGTGTGTGTGGAGGAAAAGTGGAAATCTCACAGGTCACAAAACAGAAAAGAAAGTCTGAAACAACAAATCTTACAGTTACTTGTGTTGGAACTCTATACATATGTAAATACTCTGGTATTTCTGGGCCATGAGGAAGTTACAGACCATGAAAGATACATTACAATCTTAAAATTTAAGATATCTTATTTCTGATATAGTAGGAAAGAAAGGGTTTTGAGAGATATAGTGATGGTTTCAGAGGGAGATCTTGCTTTTTCCCCAAACAGTAATACTCCATGTCCTTTTTCTTTCTAAACCTGGGGCTAAATGCAGTGTGCAGGAGACTAGATGTACCTGTAAATAGAATAATCTCTGGGCAGCTAAAAAGAGAAAGTGAGAGACCAGCTATTGAAAAAGGAGTTTCCTATTAGGTAGTGTAAACTGTATTTTCACCACATCTATACAGAATTTTAAGGTGGTCTTGGTAAAAATATAATCCTCATTGCAATCTTTATATCACTTGGAAGCTTCTTAGCTGCATTCATCCTTGTGAACTCCTAGACCACAGCAAAGATTTTGATGAGTACCATTTTGGTGGTATCCATCAGAGATTACACTGCTCTGAGCAAGTCTGAGGAATAACGGTCTGGAGGAACAGTATTATTCTAAAGTGTTTTTATTATTGCAACTATCAGAACAACTGACATTAGTATTGAGTCTGAACTGAGTTATTTTCTTTCTCATCCATCTTTTCTTATCTATTTTCTTTTTTTTTTTTTCCCACCTTTATTTTTAAATAGAATAAAACTGGAAGATGAAAAAAAAGATCAGTGTGTCTTACTTCTGAACCTAATCAAGGCTGAATTTAAAGTTCTTGATAAATCTGTTACACAATCTGGGTCTCTTGACTGAAGATATTCTATCATCTATACTTAAAAATTTGAAAACTGGCCTGTTTATACAATAAATAAAAAAAATAAATTAAAAAAAAAACCCAAACAAACCAAAAACCCACAGGATTAGAAGTAGGATAAAACTTTTATTATCTGTCATTTATTAACACAACTTGGACAAATTCAGAACTGTGGGAAGTTGACATCACTGTAGTTTACCTATTTGAAGCTGCAGTGTACAGAAACCACAGTAAAATTTACCTGGATCTAATGTGGTGGGATAACCATGTACTTCATCTGGTTCCCCAGGAAAAAAAAAAAAAAAAATTAAAAAATCACATTTACCAAGAAACAGACTTGATTTATCTAGTAACCATGTATCATTATTTGATTATATTATTTGACCCTTTGGTTATTTTTTTTTTATACAAGCCATGATGTTAAATAATGATCTTTTTGAGAAGACAGATTCTCTACCATTATTCTGATTGTTACAGAAATGTAGACACAAGCAAGAAAATAAGTCTCCAAATGTCACTACAAAAGTCAGTAGAAAGCATTTCAAATTAGAGTGAGAAAGCTAGGTCAATAATCAGAATCACTCATATTTAAAAGTAAACAAAAAAAATTAACATGGGAGTAGTAACTATATGTTTTTCAACTTTGTTTAAAAATTAAAGTGTTCTAAAGGAGAATTATTTTTTTTTTTTTTTTTTTTTTGACACAATTTCTTTTCCTTACGGGTTTTTGACTGAGGCAGAGTTCTATGTGATCATTTGTTCTGCATCAAAGTGGATGTAAGATGCTACCAAATAAAATGAGGCATCAGGTGGAAGCTAAAGGAAAATCATGTCCAGAATACATACTTATAGAACATCTGCTATTCAAGAATACAGTTGGAATAACCTTGCAATAAAGGAAGTTGAATCCATGTGATATTTAGAACAAGTGATGTGAGGATCCTGCTTCCCAATGTGTCGATGACTTCACACTTGTCTTCCCTAAGAAAATATTCTGGAGAGACTAGCATATAGGAAGAGGCAATGAAACCTTTTCTAAGCTCAATTAAAGGATAAAATAAAAACTTGTTCTATCTGATGTTATATAACACCCTATCTTGAAAAGTGAACTTCAAAGTTTTGAAAAACTCAGAAATGTCATTTATTTCTAACAGGAACATAGTGAACACAGGATTGATTGTAGTGACTTGCCAGACTTAATATCTGTGATGGAAATCTTCTGGAGTCAACAAATGCTTTCATTGCCTAGGTTTAAGCCCATAGGTTTCAATACTGAAAAAAAAAAAAAAAAAGGATTTCAGTATATCACAACAATTATCCTACAACAGCAAGATCATGTAAATTTAGTGAAGATAGTAATCACAGATGAGTTTGTTGCTTTCCATATGAAAGTAGGAAAGACCTGACTGTATAAACCCACCTTTAATTAGCACATTGTTAAATTGTGTAGCCAGACATACTACTGCAGAAAGTTAACAAGCTACTGTGTAATAAATGAACAACCCATTGCACAGATTTTTAAATTCTAAATATAGAAAGCTTTAATAGTGGGGAAAAAGTTTCATTCTATGGAACTTATTCCCTAGGTTCTACCTGTTTTCTACCTCTATATATTCTACTGATATTCAGAAAAGAAGTGTAATTTTGTTTCCTGTTTCATGAATAATCTTCTTTCACTAATTTGTAAGACAATTAGCTTCTGGTCATTTCTTCTTTTGTGCAGTTTGCATGTTCAAGTAGCAGGTGATCTTGTAGTTCTTTCCCTGTGCATACTTAGGACCCTGTTTCAGAGGCAAATCTGAATCTTTCCTGCGTCCTCCGAAGAGTTACTTCCAAAAAAAATTCAATATCCTCAAAGTGTGGAAAGGTTACTGTAGAGCTTGAATGACAGCTTCAGCTAGCAAATTAATTTACGATTTGTGCCAAATGATCTTTTTAGGATTCTTCACAAAAGTAAATAAATAAATATTTTTTTCTGGAAAGGACCTTGCAGTTCAGCAAGTCCAGTTCTCCTTATTATAAACTTATGTCACAAGGAAAAACTGCCTAGATCACATAGTTTAAACCAAATAGGAGTTGAAGTGATTTATGGATTTATCAATTACACAATTAACTGGTAAACAGTGGCTTGTATGTTCAGGATTAGTATCAGCTATACAACAGATAAACTACAACAGTAGAGGCTTACAGAATATTAATTTACAACTACAAGAATCTAAACACTCCTCTCTCTATATCTAACCAACAAAAGGACTATTCCCCATCCACTGCCTCCTCCACAGGCCATGTGTTTTACCCATATGTGTATATAGACACACTTGCCCCTACCTCTCCCCTGCCAACTGGCAGCACAAGGTCACTGTTCACTCCCCATTCCTAGGGAAGATGAGGCTGCTCCAGCCCTACAAGCCTCCATGCCCTACACAACTTATCCCCTACTTGCAACTCCACAGCTGTTCACTCTAGTGAGTAAGCCCCACAGAGGGTCACAATCACATTCCCTGCAAGTAGCCCACAAGCCCATCATGGTGGGGGACTGCTTCTGGCACCCCATTGGAAGGCTACACTACCAGGCCCAGGAAGGGGCAGAAGGTCACTGTGTGGATGCTGTTCCACTACCTGCTCTGTCTCCTCTCCACTAAAAATTATCTTTCATACCTCTTTTCAAACTTAGACACAACTATAGTCATCATCTGAGCAAGGTTTGTCTTTATAAGTGGGGAAGGCTATTTCCATCATAGTAAATCCTCTTGAAATTTATTTCCAGAATTTCATCTTATCATATGGAATTTCATCTACTTAATTTTTTATCTTCAATTTATTCACTACCTGTTTGTGACATATTTTTCTTATATCAATATTTCTTTGTTTTCATTTACAAATGGTGACTTTTTTTGGCAGAAATTCTTTCTGTCTACCAGGAATACAATGGGGAAAAAAAAAAAAAAAAAAAAAAAAAAAAGGTTGAAAAATAAGTGGCTTTAAAAGAATCATTTTATTTTAATAAGCTGTTTTAACCGACTCCCAAACTCAAGCTGAAGATACTGTTTTATAGGAAAAAGCCAACACCAATTTCTTAGTATACTTTTATAATGACAAATGTAAAATCACAAAATTTCCAGTGAAACCAAAGGTTGTATCTGTGCTTTCTTGGACTGGAGTTTCAAACAGACAGTAGAAGTAGGATTCAGCTCCAGGCTGGCATCTACATTTATGTGTCTAAATGTAAATGTGCACATGTGCTAATTGTCAGCACTCCTGGTACTGTCAGTGGAGACCTAGATACACCAGTCAGTGGAGTCACGTTTGGTAGACCACAATCCAACTCATTCTGAAGAAGACACTTAAAAGTCAATCCTTCTGCCCTACAGAATTTTCCCGTGTCTCTTGAATTATCTTATGGCATCTGTGAAAAGCACACAAATTTCTGGAAGATATAACGTAAGATCTATGTATAACCCGTGCTTACTTACGCTGATAGCTGGAGGCTTGGTGAGGTATTGTGGGTGAGTTTCTTTTTTCATCAACTGAATATATAGCTAGGTTAGACATTCATACATGTAGATACATACACTTAGGTATATCAGTCTGAAGTTGATATGCACTTATAATTATTGTGGAGATACTTGACCCAATCAACCTGAAGATACACTGCCTCACTAAATAGAACTGTGTGAAATAAAGAAATAGGAAAAAAAAAAAAACTACTTTCCAGAAGATTAGTGGGATTGAAAAAAAAAAAAAAAAAATCAGGTCAGATTTAGAAAAAAATAATTCCGTTTAGAAGGTTAAATTAGTAGATTCTAACACGTGCAAAAATTACTAACTTGATTTCTTTCACTCTGAAATATAGTTTTAGTTTTGTCCAAGTTAAACAGAAATAAAAGACATTTTAAGTTCAATGAAATATTTCAGGTATATTGAGAACAAATCTGTTTTGTTTTGTTTTGTTTTTTTT
>NW_008594002.1:0-7330 GCF_000691845.1 Merops nubicus | reverse complement strand
CAGCAGTGTATTCATTGATTTCTGTGTGCACAGACTCAAATCCCTTAATGGTAATGATGATCTTGCTGTTCAGTCATCACCAGAAAATGGAGTTCATGAATTTGTTCCTAACGCCACCCTGTTTTCTGTGATATGTTTGTTGTTTTACAAAAGTCTAAAAAGTTATAATTCTGATTACTCACTATCTCTCAGAAGAAGCAGGAAAAAGTCAGGAGAGGAAACTGAACATTTGAGAAAGCCTTTAGCAAAGCTACATTACTATCTCAGATTAAGTTATTTTAATCGTCACATAGAACATGCACCAGGTGACATACTTCTCTTGTTTCTTGTGCAGCTTTGCCACTAGAAATAACTCTTACATTTTGGATGTCAGTATTCTGAATGGGTATAGAAAACTAGGGGATAAAAATCCTATAAAGTAAACAAGTTTTGAAGAGGTTCTGGATATGTGGCTTATTCTTCAGATTTTGCTGTTTGCAAGATATACCCAGTGGTTTTTGTTTTTTTCTGTTTGCAAAAATATCCCCGGTGTTTTTTTTTTTTTTTTTTTTTTTTTTTTTTTTTGTTTGTTTGTTTGTTTTTTGTTTTTTTTATCTATCCTATTCAATTGGATGAGTTGCTTGTGCAGAAAATTCTGCCTTAAATTGCAGACTGGTTTGGAATGACAGAGAAATATGTAGCTTTTGTGTTTAGGTTTCAGTGTTTAGAAGCAAATGCTATTGGAATTTGTCCAGAATTAATGCAGAGAACATCAGTGAAGAATCATGAACAGAGATGTTTTGTGTCAATAGTTTTTCATGAGATTCACAGAAGCAAGGGAGTCTAGGCATGTTTCCTCTTTGTATACCAGAATTTCTGGAGGACCAGGAAACCCAACCCTCTATTACTGTTTTGTGTTCTGGGTATTACAAAGCACTGAAGTTTTGGGACTATTTTTTCTTGGATTCTGCCTATGAGACTCTGTGCAGACTGTTTAACAAGGGAAGCAATTGGTTTTGTCTTTGACAAAACCACCACTTTTCATTCCTGTCAAGAATCTGAAACATTTGATCGACGTCTTGTATTATGATTTGATGCCCTAGTGAAGGACAACAGTTCTCAGAAAGTCCTTTTTATTTTTTCCTCACAGTTCATTCAGTTTATGAAAATATTTATCTCCATAAATGTCTCAGCTCTAACGTACTGCCCACTTTATTCTCTGCCTTGGCCTGTGGTCATTGGCCAACTCTTGAATAACTTAAACCAGGATATAAACCTCCCAGGAAGAATATATGTATAGGCAGGTAGCCAGATGACAGGTGAATAGTGAAGGAAAGACAAAGTAAGCCCTTATTGAAGAAAGTTGGGGGTGAAAGGGGTGGATATTAATCCTCATATCAACTGTCAGGTAGTCAGAGGACATGAGTAACAGGCAGTTAGAGGTAATGAGTAACATCTGGCTGTTAACCCAGAGATACAATCCTTGCCTCAGAAAATTTACCAATATGCTAGTAAGTAATGACAAGGTTCAAACAAGCTCTTATTGTAGAGCTGCCGAGTGAATTCAAGCTGTATTTGTAATGTAGGAAAGTCATGATTTGGTGAGGTTTATTTTGATCTGGGTGGGAGTATTTGGGCTTATGGGTCCTGAATTCAATGTCCTGAATGCTGATACAGAATGAACTTGCTTTGGCTAGATAAAGGCCTGTGGTATAGAATTCTCCAGTCTAATTTACAGCAAGAGTGACCTTTGAAAGAACATTAATAGAACAACGGACTTAAGCATTTTTATAGCAAGGGCTTAAGGTTGATCCCATATTTAAGCTTTTTTTGTGTGTGTTTTGCTTTGTTTTTATTATTATGAAGATGGTCTAATACATTTTTTCTTTACACTGGGTTTATATAGGCATTCCTCGTTCTCCACAGGTGTATGTTACTCATTTTCTACAATGACTGACTTTCTTCACTGACTTCCTAGCATAATACAGTATAGAAAATACTCAGAAATAATTCTGTTAAAAAGTGAAGGCATACCACACTATGATCTGTCTGCATTAATAAAGCTTTTGAACATGAGGAAGTAAGGGATAAATTCAACATGAATTTGAATGAGATAATTATAGGCAAATGCATCAGTAGAGAGGTGGACATTTTAAAGCTCCAGACACTAATTGCTTGTTTTGTTTTGTTCTTAGTGGGTGTCTTTTATTTTTGCCTTTGAATGTTTGTGTGCTTGCAGCGAGCTTTCTCAGATGTGTAAAATAAGGAACAATACCTTGATTTGAGAAATAAGAAGCAAACAAAAATGTAAACAAGATAAGCCTTTTCGTTTCACATCAGAATGCTTTTTCCTTTCGACCCTCAGTAACCCCCTGCAGTTTTTTTGTTAAGACATGTCTATCATGAGGACAAGACACTTCATCAGATGCAACTATGATCTGAATAAGGGGTTATGCAGCTCTGTGGCTGCATCCAGCATGTGCTGCATAAACAAATACTTTGCTAGATTATATTATTATGGGAAAACTTTCTTAATCCCCTTGGAAGTGCCTAGCTCTGTTGATGGATTCAAGTTACATAATAATTATGGAATAGATTTCTACACTTCCCTATGCAGAGTGATTTCCTTTGAGTTGGAAGAATGATGCTCTTCTCTAATGATCAATCCACATTTCAATGAACCAAATCAATTTCCATTTTACTTTGAAGATTGGCAACGAATAACCTTTCCTTTGGCTATAACCTTTAATCATTTCTAGATCTGTAGTAATGACATAAAGATTCTATATCCTATTACCAGTCTAGGCTCATCCACCTACCCTATCAGTGTAGCCCTTTGGGTCTTTCAAACTCGTTATTACTTTCAAATGCATCTGACATTACCAGGAATTTACTAAAATGACATACTTATTACTCTTTTAAGAAGCATATTAATTTCTATATTACTTTTTAAAGACTCTTCAATTTCCTCTATTTTTATGGTGTAAAACTGATCATTGATTCCTTAGGTCTTTTGCAGGAAGAATATAATAAATGTTAAAGCATCAAATCCAAGCTAGAGAAAAAGAGTCAACAAATTAAGGTATTTTTAGTTATTATCTTTGCTTTTTGAGTTTTAACCTTTAAGACATAATCTTGACATAATTTCTGTCTTTTCTAATTAAGACATGTAAACATATCAGTGGGGGATCTTAAGTGGGACTCCGTTCAAAATCACAACATCTAGAGCCTGAGTGAGTTGCCCCAACACAGGTATCTAAAACCATTTTAGACAGCCTAGGTAAGCCAAGATATGTTCAAACAGCTGGCAGACATGATGTAGGTGCTATAAAAGTCATAATCACTTCTGGTTCCGTGAGGTCTCAAAATTTTACTTACTGATGAAATCCACCTTATTTTATTGGGACCTGAACTTCTTGTACGGACAATGGAGACAGAAAAAGATATATGAATATCTTCAGACTGAGGTCTTATCTACTTGAGTGAATAGGTCCTAGAAGAATTTGAGGTCACACAGATGTTTCTGGACAATTTGACAGGTGGACAATATGAAGCCACTCGATCTTTTTCATTACAAAATGGTTTCTTTAGGCACTCATGGTAACCATTAACCATTAGACACAGGTCTTCCTAGGCTAAGCAGTTCAAATCTGTAATAGTTTTAGTAATAAATTAAATAATACAAAAGTATCAAGAACTTAGACTTCACTGAAACCTCATCTATTGAAAGGCCTACAGTTAAAATTATTAAAATAAAAGAGAATTCTACAGAGTTAAATTTCTAGCCTTCTCATTGAAGTTATGTGAAGGAAGGCATTAGCAGACAATAAAACATCAAGGTAAGGGAAAATGCATTAAGGATGCAGCTGACTTCATTGGAAAGCAGCATATATCAGAAGTGGTAATGATTCAATAGCAACAGGATTGGGGTGCACGTTGATTAATAGAACAGATCTTGAGGAAAGAAATCAATAAAAGAAGAACAGCCACATTGCAGGTAAGTAAGAAAACACAAATACTACTAAGTAAAATGTGTCAAGACTTGAAATGAACCCAGTTAACCCCAGGACAGCAGCTCACCTGGAAATGGCTACAAGTTTCAACATTCAAATTGTTCAAAGACACTAAACTGCCAACAGAGCAGAGACTTGATCTGTCTTTCATATTCTAAACAAACTCCACTTACTATTGTTTGCTTTTAACATTAAAACCTCTTGTATTACCTTTGCCTTACTACTTTGGAATCAATCATATTATTATTATAGTTTTTGTTATACAAAGTTTTCCTGCAAATCTTTTTTTACCAAAATTATAAAGTTTGTCTTTGCACTTCAGACCTGCTTCCTTTAACTGTAAAGCAAGTTTTGCATTAGAATGTGAATCAGAATTAGCTTTTTAATTAGTGAGTATTAGCAACACTTCACTGTTAGAATAAAAATAGAATAAAAAAAATGAGTTTCTTTTGTGACCTTTCTGTAACCAATCAGAAAAAAACCCCTTCATTTTCTTTGAACAGCAAGACCTATCTATATTTTCTCACTTGAAGTACTGAGGGCTGGGGGAGGGGAGATGGGGGGATGTTTACAGCTCATTATGCATTCAGCTTGTCTTGTGAGTAGATGATTTCTACTCTTGGCAACAATTTCGTATACAGCTGACATGTAGAATACTTTAGCTAAGTCAAGCTAATCATGATGTATGAGCTGAAAATCAGAGAAAAAGCTGCCTCAACTATTAGTCTTAGCTCTACTACCTATTTAAGGTAAGCTTTTGATAAAATTTGCATAAATTCAGCCATCCTTCCTACTACTACTTGAGAAGCACTTGTAACATGGAGATAGATCATGGAGAGTTTGCAGAGTAAAAAACATTCTCCCCACCCCACCCCCCATTTTTGCCCTGAACTTATATGCCAGCACAATGAATGAATGAATACTGTTGGTTGTTACCAGGGATCATCTGCCCACATCCATGAAAAGAGAAATTTGGAATCAGATCACTTTTTGTTTTCCTTATGAAGAGAAGGAGAAAATATCTGTTGGTAGCTCAAGATCTAGAGAAAGACAAACCATCTGGAATTGGCAGGTCTCCAAAGGGAAAGCTGGGGTTTTGGATCAAGGTTAGGCAATATGGAAGCCCATCATCAGGGAGGTTAGTTGAAATTTTTAATAAAGATTTGGCTTTTGTACTCTACTTTCATATGCCCATAACATGAGGATGAAATGGTTATTTTCAGGGCTCCAGTTCTGGTTGCCATTTTACATCTGTATAACATAACGGAAAAGGCCAGAATGTTGTGCGCATGATTCCAAATAGTGCTTGATACCACAGATGGAATTCTCACTTTGAGTTTAAAATTTTTAAAAAACCATCTTTGACTCACAGCAAATGTGAGTCAATAGATAGGCAGTGTGGATGAACAATAGTTTGTACTTTAACTTGAATTCAAGACCTGAATTAATACACTGAAGTGAACATAGATCAAGATATTATCTATTATTGGAGGTCCTAGGAAAAAATGAAACACTGAGAAAAAATAATGCTTTTCCCCTTCCCAAATCATTAGGCATTCTAGGAGGTACACTCCACGTCTGCATCATTTTTTTTTAACCTTTTTAATGAAGTGCTGGAAATAGTGGGGAGATACAAAATCTTTTCTTCATTACTAAGAAGGATCTAGAAGACACTGAAAATACTGTTGGTCTTTGTGACAAAGCCTCTCTGATCTGAAGTTTACCTACTAGTTCTCAAGCCACAGCTTGAAATACTTTTGAGAACATTCAGGAAGAAAAAAATCCCAGGGAAAAACTGTTTTGCTGATTTTTTTTTTTTTTTTTTTTTTTTTTTTTTTTTTTTTTTTGTCAGACATTTTAGTTTGCAGTTTGGATTTTGTCACCACCCTTTAGGAAAGTATTTCTGTTCTCTACAGAAATACATGAGAGATAAAAACTCCACAGGGATATTTGGGATTAAGCTATAAATAGTGACTGACTGGTGCACTTGAAACAGCTGTCTTGAGTCTACTCCTGAGATGACTTATACTTTTCACAGTATTATTTTAGTAAATATTTTAACAAATACTTCACAGACAAGAAGGAATTCTTTCTCCTAGCTACCTTCAAAAATTTTTATTGGTTATCTTTACCTGGCTGTAACATCAACAAATTATTTTGAGCAGGTAATCAAAATTTCTAAGTTAATTGTGGCCGTGTGCAAAGTCTCAGTGACCTAACCACTAATCTAGCAAATCAAACTTTAAACTGAATGATATAGGGTGAAAATACAGTGTCATACTGGCAACCTTTTTATGGTAAATTAAAATGAAAAAAATGGTTTTAAATATTGCTTTCTTTGTCCTCACCAATTTTTTTTCTATTATGACATGAGGGTTGGAACTGGGTGATCCTTGTGGTCCCTTCCAACCCTGACAGATTCTGATTCTGTTTTAGCAGAGGACTTAGTAGTGTTGGATTAACGGTTTGACTTGATGATCTTAAAGGTCTTTTCCAACCTAAAGGGTTCTATGATTCTATGAAAATAATCAGTTTTCCCAAGAAAATAGAAAACACGTGTTGACAACAGGTGCTAATAGTAATGAATCTGTCAAATCTTTGGACACTTCTGCTCTTTCCCAAAGCTCAGGATGCTGTTTTTGTGACTGATGTCATATTTGGTGTCCTTGTGACAGGAAGAAAGCATGGAAAACCAATGTCATAAACTTTAAAGATATTTTCTGTGTCTTGAGGGAATTGTCATTGGCTGTCAGAAATTATCATTTAGTGCTGATAAGTTGTTCATAATTTACCCTGTAAGACAAATTGATAGCCAAAGCTGTATTTTAGTTTCTACTTATCTTCTTGGGTTTGGATTTTTTTTTTTTTTCCCAGAAACTATTACTCTTTACAGCCAAAATTTAAAATATTCAAGATAAGACATTCTCTTTGTTTATATCTTCCAAATTACTTTTAGTAAGGAGTAGTTAATGACCAGACTTCATCTTCTTTGAAATCAAACTTTTTTGAACATTTTTAATAACATAAAATGCGGAAATAAAGGTAAGATGAAGCAATATGAAAATTACTTTCTGTCAATCATTTTATTGCTTATTATGTTGTCGTTTAGGCTAGAATGGATTTTTGGAGGTCATATATGCTAACCTGTTCCCCAAAGCAGGGCTATCACTAGAACTGGATCAGGTTGCCTGAGGTCTAGTCAATTTTCGAAAAGCTACAAGAATGGAGGTCACACAGCTGCTATGAGCAACCAGTTATAGTGCTTCAGCAGATATCGTATCACTTGGCACTCGGTTTATCATCTTCCCTCTTGTACTGGTTTGAGGGGGGGGGTGGTG
>NW_008594001.1:0-22402 GCF_000691845.1 Merops nubicus | reverse complement strand
AGCTGGCAGGTGCTGCCTGAAATTCAGGATTCAAGCACATTCGTTCTAACCTTGTAAACCTTGTATATTACGCTTTTGGGTTTCCTAGATCATGTTGCTGTGGGAAATGAAGAGTGGAATCCCTGGGAAGGGGACGAGAAAAATGAGCTGCTTGCTTCTCAGCAGAGATACGAAGCTAATCTTAAAATGATAAAAAACGCAAGATCTCACCTAGAACAAACCAGTGTTAGAGTACAGATTTGGGGCAAAGCAGCAATTGGTAAGCAGATGTAATCTGTTAATCACTTAGGCTTTCTGATACAGCTCTTCTCTGTTGTTTTAGTGACTAAAATTTATGTATATTAATAAATATATGGATTTCTCTACACAAGTAATGTAGCTGTTACTCAGATTTATGTTAATACCAATATAGGAATAGTTAAGACTCCCATCTTTTCTGTATCAGTTCTTTGCAAGACTGTTCTTCACATCTGTCAAAGAAAACAGCTCCAATGGAAGAGAAGCACAGTTGCATTTTTAATCCAGTGTAATTTACAACACAACACTAGGACAGGCCTCTTTCGGTTAAATCAGAGTATCTCTATCACATTTACATTTTGTGAAATAAAATATCTCACATTGAGAAGGCATCTTCTGTACTGCAGTATTAATGCCACTGATGAATCTGGAAATTCTTCTGTTGTAGAAGACTGAGTTTCCTCTCTACAAAAACTTATGGGCAAGATCCTCTGAAGCTGTAACTGCTGCTGAAGACATGTCATTTTTCTTATTTAACCTTTTTGGGAAATGTAAAATTTCCAGCTTCGGCTGTACTTTCATGTAGCATTGTAGAACATGTTGGTATATTACCTACCGATGCATTACATCACAAAAATTTGAAGTGTTTCACAAAAGCTCAAGAGAAGTATGCTTGTCCTTAAAATGCTGATTAATATTTTTTAATTTTTAAGTGGTATGTGTACTGGAAAAAAATGTTAACAGAAGTGGTAATGTGGTGTATCTTCAGCTACTGATATTTTGACATCCAAGGAATGTTTTAAGTGCCCTGATGTGTGAAAAATTTATCTTAACTAATTTGGAGTCATACAGAATTTGGGAAGCAAATTATAGTCTATATTACATAAGAAGCCCTGGTATTTCTTTCCCAAGTTCTTATGTTGCTGCACTTAATTAATTTCCCAGAAGTAATTCTGTTTGCTAGGATTGTAGAGTGGGCAATTCAAATTCTCCATCATGTCTTCATTTATGTAGGTCTTTACCTTTGGCAACATATTTTTGGAGGGCATCTTGAGCCAGTTGATGTGACTGCACAGTGGAGAGAAGGAAGCCAAAGAGCTGGAAAAACATATTTCAGGTACTAGCTGTACAATGTTGACTTGTGTTAATTTTAACAAATGGTGCATTGGATGGGTAAAGAACATGATAAGATGCACAGGTACATAATTTTATCTGACTCAAAGTCACAGTTACTTTAATAATAGTAGCAAATATTTTAATTTTCTCATGTTTTGATAACTATGGAATATGCACGCAACTTCCCATTAAAAATTATCACAAAGGAGAGTTACATTTATTCATAGAAACACATACTTCATAAACCCAGCAAATTCTAGCCCAAACATGTCACTATTAAAAAACCAGAAAACTAAGGATCCTTTCCATCTGCTGTTTTGTGAAGATTTGTGTATTTGAAAGAGAAGTGGACAGACTTACTGAGAAGGAGGGAAGCTAAGAGACCTCAGGAGCAGGGGGAATACAACTCTGAGAAAAATCTAAGAACTGAGGATGAGAGTTGACTGAAAAAAGCTTGGGGGCTTGAGGCAAGAAGATGTCTCCTGCTTGTTAGTTTCTGTTACATCCAGGGAAAAGGGACTTCACTTGTTTGTTCATAAATAGGATTGTATCAAAACAATTGTTTGTTTCTAACAAAAACAGTCTGTGAGACCTAGCATCTGGTTAACTGCTGGATCTGCAAAGCAAAATTTTATATGTAAAGGAAGATTATACTTGAAGCATTGTTTGCTTTTAAAATGGATTTTGATCTCTGATTGTACATGTTTTTAAATGGTTGTCTAGCATTTTATATTTTTTAGTGAATGATAGCAAATTTTTCTCTAAGGTCCTATAATACCATTTTTAAGGCTTTCTGTACAGATACAGTGGAGGCTGAAGGATTTTTCATCTGTTTGGCCAGTTTGCCAGTCTGCAGTTGTACCTCTCCTACAACATTTAGTCACTTGCGGCAGGACCCATCTGTTAAAAAAGTTTTCTTTTAAAGCATAAATGACAGACTTAAGTGAATTTAACTTCTGGAAACTGTTGATTCAGAAAGGTGTTTTTTTTTCCTTACACAATAAGACAGGGAATTGTAGTTTAAATCTGCAGATCCTGTTTGAAGTAAATATGTGATTGTGAATTGAAAGGAGGTTTTAAGTGATCACAGTAGTTTTTTATCACTTTGAATTGTTTATCAATGTATCTGAAAATGGATGGTGCAAGCCATAGAATATTTTTAGTAATGCCTACATCACATTCATAAGTGATTAAAGTATGTTTTCTGGAAAGACACGGGCTTGATTTAAACGTAGGGATTACTAAAGGGTCTGTCTTACATGTAACAAAATGGAAGAAATTGCATAGTCTTTAAAAAAAAAATAGCTATACTCTGCTAATTGTCTGCAGATATCACCTTATTCTATAAGATTAGGGAATCAACTATGGATGATGCTACTGCATCTTGGTAGTCTCCTTGACAATGTAATAGGGCCTTTATCTCATGGATTTGGAGAAAGGATGGGGACCAGTGCCTATAGTGTTCATGGGAAGAGAGCTTTCTTTTTTTCCAGACTTTAAAACTTGGAGGCTATAGAAACCAATGACACTTTACCAGAAAGCTTGTCTTCTTTCTATGGACATGAGGATTTTTTTCAAGCCCTTGCTTTCATGTTTATAATGTGAAAATAATTTGCTGCACTTAATGAGTCTGTCACTTGACTGGTTATTGTTTTTTTATCTCTGGTGTGCCTGTTTCAGGTGAGTAATAACCTCACATGGTCCTTAGGTCTCAAGGAAAGATTTCTCTGCTAGCATTTAAATACTTTCTTGTTATGTTAGAGGAACCAGGGCTAATAGAGTTTTTATTTTAACTTCAACTTGGATGCTAGATCCTATAAAAATATAAAGTTTACATTTGGTACCAACATAACAGTGTTTAAAATTTGACAGACTGGTAGGAACTTATTGTGTAAAGTATAGAAAATATGCAGATATACTTCATTTTAATTATTAGGATTCTGAAATGAAATAGCTGAAGTTCTAGTTTTTACTCAAATAGGAGTTTTTTTTGGGTTTTGAGAGGAAAAATTAGTCTGTGATTTTGGCTGCTCTGTGGTTAAAAGATTTTCTTTATTCCCTGGCTGAGGTCAGTTGTCTCCATTTGATTATTAGATGAGTCTAGAGGGAATTAGCTGAGGTGACATTTGGAGAATGTGTGCTGCTGTGTGGGTTTTTGTGGCAAGTCTAATGACTGTTAAAACATAAAACTCTCGTGAATGTTCTTAAAGAAGATCAAATGTAAAAACACAAAAATGGGAAAATATCACTTTAGCACAGTTGCACAAATAAACCCATTTCATATATTTATGATGGCAAATATACATATTTAATACAGATATTGATGGCTTCAAGTTGTTACCAAAGAAGTTGCCTGAAGAATACTAAAAGTATCAACTTCTGCATGAAATGCAGGGACATTTATCCAGAAACATCAGTGGAGAAGGAACTGCATAGCTGTGGCTTTTAGTGACAGGTTGGCAGATTCATAAAGAGTAGGAGAGCAGGGTTTAGCACTTTCCATGGCCTGAAGCAATTCACATCCTTCACTCCCCTCATTTGGGAGGATGTTTCAGAGCAGGATGTGCCCAACTTTTATCATTAAGTAAGAGCATTCCTAAATTTCTGTTCCACTGAGAGTCACACCCTTTCTGTTACAGACCTTCAGTGCTGCCTTCCCCAGTCCCTGTTTGCCCCAGTTGTTCAGCAGTTCGTAACTCTCATTCTCCTGTCCTCCTTATGCAAATAGCAACAATCTTGATTCATGCCAGAATGAAAGCATGTTTGTCAACAGTGTTAAATCAGCAAAGACTTGCCAAAGGCTTCTGACAAGGATATCTCATGGCAATTTAGTTTTCCTCATAGCCTTTGGTGAAGCTTTTTCAGAATGCAGATATGCTGTGTCTGCTGGATCCTCTCTGTCTCTGTTCTTATTGACACACTTGGAGATCTACATCAGATCAGTGAGACAGGACTCACTCATCTTCAGCAGTGTTTCTTCACCTACCTGAACCTTTTGATAAGATCCAGAGTTCTTGTCTTGGTTTTCTCATTTTTAAGGAATTCCTTTGTTGCAAATGGAGTGTCTCTATACTGGGTGTATTTGGTATGTTCTCTCCTGCTGCAGTATTGTAGTTAATCATATTGCTATTACAGAATGGCTGTATGACTAACACCTTTAGATCAAGTCTGGAAGACTCAGTCTGGAATAGAATCTTTTCAGCATATGAGTTCTAAGACTAGTAAGGCAAGCCAAGGACTTAATTTCATTTATTGAGTCCAAAAAATGTAATCTCCCCATAGCATCCTTGATGTAGCTTTCATGTGAGTAGTCAAAGTCTCCTAGTACTGCTGCCTTAATGTTACAGCTTCCATAACATCATGTTTCCCAGTCCCAACTGTATTCTGTCTGGGATTTAATAGTGCAACTTCAGCACTGTATTTCTCCCTAATGTAATTCTATGTTATCAAACTTCATATTTCCTATGCACATGACATTGCCTCCCCACCTGTACATCCTCTTGTTCCTGTAAAGTTGATAGGCTCACAAGACTGTGTCCATAATTAAAACCCTCTTCCCCAGGTCTCTTTTTGTAAAGTGATCACTGGATCAACAATGTATCCTATTCACTCTTGTGGGCATTATGATACTTGAAGTGTTCTCCTTTATGAATCCCAGAGATTCTTTTCTCATTGTCTGTTAAACTGAGTGGAGTCTTTTTTTTCATTGTTAAATTTTGGTTGTGAGTCTTGGCCTGGCTTGCATGTCATGGAGTCTTGATGCCAAATCATGAGTCTCATGAGTCATGATTCTAGAATTTGCCACTTGAACCAAGCCAGTAGTGTTTTGGCTTAAATCAGGTTTAGCATATCTTGGCTAAGGTCAGTCTGCTTCAGATAACCTCACTGAAGTAATTTCTACAGCTTTTGCTGTGAATTTGCTTTTCCTCACTAAGTGGCATACTTGAATTGAAACTAGCTGTCAATCTCAGCACTTCATGAGTTGAAACTCACAGTCATTCTAGATGACCTAAAACTCACACTCATTCTAAATTAAGTTTTGCTGGTAGCTGAAAAAAATGTAGTAATACAGCAGACCTAGAGGGCTAATACTTAATTGACTCTTGAAAAAAAAAAAAATCTGGTTTTCTTTTTCCCTCTTTCCCGAGCTGTGTCATCACTAATCCTTTGAGTTCAGTCAATAGTCTGATAACACAACAGTTCACTGAAGAGCAGGAGCTGGCAAGCACTGCTTGGCTTCATGGCAGTTCATAAATGGCTGTTGTCAGGTACTTGTACATGATCAGTGATTTAATGATTCTGCTGCATGATTGAAATTCCTCTGTTAAATGCGTTGTGCAATACCTAGACATGAAATTTTCTACTTAAAAAGTTTGTGCTTATTAGCTTTTCTTGGAGCCTCAAGTTTGACTTAGGTCATGCAAAATAAGTTTACATTTAGTTTAGTGCCTCTTGTGTTACAGATTCTACTTGGTATCAGATGACACAGTAATTTTTTGGTCTAACTGTTGCCATGATGAAGCATCCAAAACATATAGTGCAAGGAAATCAAATTGTATTTAAGTTTGGTAGACATAGCAATATTATATATTAACCATAGTGGTTTAAGTTTGTTTTGAGAAACTGAGGAAACTCGTTATAGAAACAATCTATGCTGCTTGGAAACCCCTTACTTATCCCACTGTGATCTGAATATCAAGAATTCCAATCAATAGAAATATCCAATGATTTTTTTTTATAATAGGAATGTTGATGAAGTTATACAACTAAGAGAGCCAATCATTGTAAAGGTTAGATTTAATAGTGAGAATAGTATGAATTTTTATGTAAAACAGGCTAAGTAGCCATAGATGGATAGGTGGATAACAAAAAAGGATATAAAAGAGTGGTCAATGTAATATAAAATTGAACATGTTTGGTGGAGTTATGCCCCATGTTCCCAGCACTGAATAAAGAAATGTCTACATCAGACTGGATTTTCCTCTTGTTTGGTGACATAGCCTTAACTTAACCAAAATTACAGAGAAAAGTAGTATGCCACGTCAGCCAATGTCCCTCATCATAGTACCTGTTTTAGTATACTCTTACAGATTTTTGGGAGGGCCTCTCTCCCATTCTGATACAGCATTCATTGGTTATTACTGGAGTTAAGAAGTTTGACATTTGGTGGACATCCAAGTACATCCTTCTATTAAAGCTGATTGATTTACCCATGTTTTGATGTTTGAATATGGTAATAGTTATGATTTATTGACAAAATACCTTATTTTGTGTATAAATCTCCTTTTTCCTCAATAAAGTTGAAGGCAGCTTTATTCCTGTGTTAAGCTGTAGATACAAACAACAGAAATGATTACAGCTGCACAATTACTTTGCAGTATCTTGCATTTATTTTATGGAAGAAAAAAAGATCTCTAGGGTACAGTCTGTGTAGGAAGGATGTTTAGAGGGTTAAGGTCAATAATTTGCCTTAAGGGTGTTTACTATTTGTATTGTGGCTTTTGCAGCTTCGTCACTGGTCCGTCTGTAGTTCCTGGCTACTTCTCAGTGGATGCTGAAAGCGTTGTGCTGGTTCTGAACGGGAGAGAACAGGCGAAGATCACGTACGCCACGCAGTGGCTGCACTACGCACAGGCCTTGGTTCAGGCTCACAAAATACAGCACGTGGCGGTTGTGCTGCTTGGGAATGAGCAGTGCAACAATGAGTGGATTCAGCCGTACCTGAGAAGAAACGGAGGATTTGTAAATCTGCTCTTTGTTACATATGACTATGCGTCGGTAAACGAAGAAGATATTTTCCAGTGGCCTTTAGGAGTAGCTACGTAAGTGCTATAGACACAAATTACAACTGACACTTCATTGTTATGCATGAGGGATGGAAAATGCCTCAGAATGTTACTGCTGATATCCAAAACAATTCCTGTAACTGAGATCATGATCCTATTAATGATATTCTAAATTAAGCATTGGAGTCTGGGATTTGCATTTAGCAATAAAAATGATAACAGGAAAATAATGCTGGGATTGAAGGGGCTGTAAAAAATTGAACCTGTGGCTGGTGAAGTTTTCTGTTGGGGTTTTTTTTTTCTTCAGTGGATTTGCTGTTGAGATTTATCATAACTGCTGATGTAATGTGTACCAGTGACATGGGGATTTAAAAGATATTTGTGTGATTAAGTTCCAGGTACTGCTTGTTTAGGAAAGGGATGGTACTGGTGGTGCATTTTTTAACTCCTGCTATGGCTCTCAAGAGGAAGCTGTATGCCTCCTGTTTGGAGATGGAGATACTCCAGTATCGCAGTAACATAAGCTGGCCTAACTTCTAACTCACAAAAACATTGTGGTATTTACTGCTCAAACTATTTATGTAGAGTAGATAAACATTTGTTTCAGTTAGATGCATTTTTACTCTTATTAACAGCGTTAATAGTGTTTTAGCTACTTACGGTAATAGAAGATTAAAAGAATACAGGATTATTTTCAGATCTTGTGTTGAATTTGAATTCAATATCCTCTACTAAGCTAGTTATCAAACTGTAATAGGTTGAACTTGCCCACAGTGTCATTGAAATGCATTATATTTGGATTCTTGATGGTGTCAGAGAATTGATGGCTTTAGAAATTCCTGAGCAAAAAGAAGTTGAGTGTTTTGAGATGCAAAGATTAAGGTGACAGATAACAGAAAGCAATAACAGTTAAAACAGTAAACTGTGGTGCAAAGCTGGGCACAGAAAGATAGATCAGGTATCAGAATGGGGCTTTGCAGTGTTTGCACATCAACAGTTGTAAAAATTGTGATTGATGGTATGCAGATGTGCCAAATTTTCCAAGTGAAGAGGGAAAATAAAGATGGAGAATTCTTCAGAATTATTTAGCATCAAGAAAAAATGGTTTTCTGAAAGTAAGTGAATTCACATTCATCATGCAGGAGAAGGACTTGTACCATCAAAGTTTGGGAAAGTGAAAAAATGGAGTATGTCTTCAAAAACCATTAATGGCAATGAAGAAACCACTGAAATGAAGTAGAGGCTGCCTTTGGAACCAGCAAAGAATAGGCATCAGGGTATAGCTTTTCTTATAAAAAAAATGAAACAACAGGGAAGTAGAAGAACAGTGATCCTTCAGAAATAATATTAGAAGGAATATCTGTCTTAAATTGATACTGCAAAGGAGCAGAAACTTTTTTAACATTCATCTGTTCCAGAAAAGACACAAGTTTATGTAATGAAACAATTAGTTTAGCTCTTCAGCTGAAACAGTATTTCACTGGCTGTCATGCTGACCAAAAGTACTGTAAGATTTGAGTAATCAGTCAAAAAAGAAGAATGCCTGATGTGGTGAAAGCATGTCTGAGAGGATGGTGTACAGTTTGCATTGGAGCCCAGCACTTAGCACTGGGTTTGCTGAGTCCAAAAAGACAAGTTAATTAGACTGTACAACAAGCTATTTAGTAACCAAAAGATTAAATTCATGAAGTCCACCCACATCGAAGTGGAGTTTTCCTTTGAGAGGTTACCTGTGGTATTTTCTGTCAATAAGCATGCCCAGAGATTGAAGTAGCTGAGACTTAAACTCCATAGTTACCATTCACTCAGCCATTTCGGTCAAAAGCAGTGGTTGTGGCAAGAACAGCTGGTTTCGAAAAATCATGTTCCTCAAGGGCATTTTGTAAAATGCATGCAAAATATCTCTGATGCCTACTGAGGACATAAGTAGGAAAGTCTCTGAAGAGAGTGGCAGGGGCAAAGGGAATAAAGACCAACTTTTGGGACAAGGCTTACTCTGGTTTGCTTGTGGATCTGTTTGTGTTTATAGATGTGGATTGGCAGCAAATAGGTGATTTTAGTCTTAGTATCTGCTGCAGTAAAGATTAAAGCAGTATGTTTTTTCTTATTTTTCTATATTATATATATCTTGGATAACTGTATGTTTTGTTTTTACAGCTACAGAAATTTCCCAGTTGTAGAACCCAGCTGGTCAATGCTGCGTGATCCAAGATCATATCTATGTAATTTCTTAGGAACAGTTTACAAGAACTCTTCTAGGGAAACCCTAATGGAAATTCTGAAGCAGGATGGGCTTGACAAACTTTGCTGGATTGCAGCCAGAGAACAGTAAGAGTTTGACTTACTTTGTGAAAACATTCAGATTTTTTTGCTTGGTTCGTTATTACCAATCCTTTCTTGAGTGTTAAAAATCAGTACAAATAAAGATAACCAGTCATAATTATAACAGAGAACAATTATGACACCCTTTGCATGCATCTTTGTAATGGAAAAGCCTTTCTGTGGCTATATTTTACATAAAGCATGTTTTTTAAACACATAGAAAAATCATCTATGTGTACTCCATACAAAGACTACCTTTCTTTTCTTATGTTTGATTATGGTGGGAGGAGAACTCTGTATTGCACCTTGTGTGTATTAATGTCATAATAGAAGAAAAAGCTGTATTTTGTTGTGTTCCAACAAGAGACTAGATATAATCTGTATAGCATGGCTCTTTTTGATTTCAAGTAGGTAGAACAGATCTTTTCACTAGCAGAAATAGGGTTCTGATTGTATTTCTTAATTTTGCCAAGCAGCAGCTGTAAAACGTTTGATGGCTGGCACAGCAGTGCCAAGGGACACCTCAGCTACCCTGATGAAGAACCTCAGGAGATGGTTGTATCCATGACATAAACCATTATCTCACAGACATTTTAAGACACTTCAGGCACATGGATCCAGGTTAAGAGACTGCTTTACATCCTAACTTCTGGAGACCAAACCTCTACTGAATGGGTTGCCCAGGGAGGTGGCTGAGGCCCCATCCCTGGGGGTCTTTAAGGCCAGGCTGGATGAGGCTCTGGGCAGCCTGATCTAGTGGGAGGTGTCCCTGCTCATGGCAGAGGGGTTGCAACTGGGTGATCCTTGTGGTCCCTTCCAACCCTGACAGATTCTGATCTGTTTTAGCAGAGGACGTAGTTGGCTTAGTTGGCTTAATGGTTGGACTTGATGATCTTAAAGGTCTCTTCCAACCTAAAGCATTCTATGATTCTATGATGCTATGATTAAAGTATATGAGGAAAAAAAAAAAAAAATTAGAAAGTCCATGAAGTTTTGCCCTGCATATATGTTTTTGAACTGTGTTGTGAAGCAAATTGACATATGCATCATCCAAGTCATGCAGAAGATGTAAAATGGCATTTCAGTATGCTTTTACACTTCTAAGTATTAACAATTTCCTAAAAAGACCATATCTAAAAAGCCCTACAATCTATTTTTAACAGTGACATTTTCAATAAATGCTTAGAAGACTCTTTAAGAATAGTTAAGACTAAAAGTAAAAGCCTGTTGTGTATGTAATGCAAAATTCTTACACTGACAGCATTTTCAGTATTATAAATAATTGTAATTGAAGCGTATCTCTATTTTTTCCTTGCAGTGTCTGTGGGGAAAAATGTTAATTTTTAACCCATTTACTTTCCTAGGTGGCAGCCTCAAGAAACAAATGAAAGTTTCAAAAATTATCAAGATGCCTTGCTCCAGAGTGATTTGACATTGTGCCCAGTGGGAATAAATACAGAATGCTATAGAATTTATGAAGCTTGTTCATATGGATCTCTGCCTGTTATAGAAGATGTAATGACACCGGGTGATTGTGGAAACTCATCAGCGTACCACAGGGCTCCATTACAATTACTAAAAACCATGGGGGCTCCATTTATCTTTATTAAAAACTGGAGAGAGCTTCCTGCTGTTCTAGAGAAAGAAAAAAAAATGAGCTTACAAGAGAAGATTCAAAGGAGAAAAAAGCTTATAGAATGGTATAGAAACTTCAAAGCATGGATGAGAGAGAAATTCATTAATACTTTGGAAAATTCATTTTTGTCCAGTGATAAATTGTCCCTTTTGAAAATCTAGAATAGATTGAAAACTTAATTTCCATTAAGCTTCAGGGGAAGCTTTTATACAAAGGAAATCTCACAGGGCAGATACATTCCTTTTGAAGTCAACAGCATTGCACTCACTTGGCGAAGAGGAGCTACGTTTGGCCCACCATCCTGAACAGTTTTCAGAGAGGCTGTTGACTTAGCAGGATGGTAATCTGTAAAGATGACAACAGTTTTTTTATTACTGTTTTTACAATTTCCATGTCAGTGTGTGACCTGATAAGTTGGGTTTTTTTAGGAGAGTATCTTTTGAGCATGTGAACTTATTAAAATCTAATGAGTGTAACAGTTGTGTTTGAAGAAAAGAGAAGAATGATAGCTATAAGGTACAGAGTAATTTATTATGTAGGTGAAAGAAGAAAAGTATGATTATAACAAAGTTACCAGGTTTAGCACAATCATTAAGATATATCCTGGTAAGTGCTTGTTCTGAAAATGTGATCTGTTTACTTGATCGACATTTCTTTTCCAAGGAAGTGGCCATAAAGCTAAGTAAACACTGTGGAATAAAAATACACAGTTCGAGGTAAAAACGGGTAACTCTTAGAAATATTTCATAGCACTGCATTTTTGTGGAAAAGGATTTAAATCTAAAATTGGTTTGGGACAACATAAGCGTATAGTTCATCCACTGATTAAGAATCAAGAGTGTATAGCTGTGACTCACCCTATGAAGGACTCTAAAAGAGGGGCACATAAACCTTGTTGGTCAGAAGTGGAGATGGAACTTTTAAAATAATTAAATAAGAGATATAAGGGGCAAAGAAATATTAACATGTTGATTGCCAAACATATTCCATCAAAAACGGCTAAACAGATAAGTGATAAAAGGAGGCTTTTACCATCAGGTCCACAGAAAGAGAAGACAGAAGAACAAAGGGAAAAAAGAACAATCCTGTATACAGAAGGTGGACAATTGATGACTGTAAATTTGGACACAGATAGTAGATTGAAAACTCATTGTTCTAGTAAGTTTATAGAATGGATGACATCTGGAAAGTTACATACACTCCAAGACACGTTCCAAAAGATAATTTCTAGAGAGGAAGATCCATTGACCCTAATTAATAAAGCAACTGAGGAGAACTATAAGTACCTGTATATGAAACCCTCAAAAGAAAAAGCAGACCAGGGTGAGAATCACCAAGATACCTGTAAACGGCGACCCTTGAACTCACTGTTAGGGTGGATGAAGAGGAGATCGAAAAAGCGGGGATGGTTCCTGAGATTCCAACGGCTGTTTCACCTAGACAGAGGGAAACCAGCTGGAATAATACCGGATGACTGGGAATCCCTGCAATGTAAGATCCCCCTCGGTGAGGTGCACGAGGTGTTCAAATTGAGATGGGAAACACCGGGATCATTCAGAGGTCTAGGTGCATTCCAATCCCTTGGTCATGTGGATAATTCGGCATCTGAGGCCATGATTACGGCAAAAGGAATCTAAAAACATGAAAGAGATGAGTAAAGATTCAGCCCCAGGACCTGACAGATTAAGCTTGAGAAATTTAATTAAGGTGGACCCACATTATACTCAGCTGATGGAATTGTTTAATCTATGGCTGGTGACTGGCATTATTCCAGATGTAATGAGAGAATGTAGAAATATATTGATATCAAAATCGGCATTACCTGAACGTCAAAGTGATATAAATAATTTGAGACCAATTACCATCAGTTCAATTTTATTAAGATTATATTCCAGAATATTGACTGCCAGATTAACCAAAGCCTGTTCCATTAATGCACGACAGAGGTTTTATCAGATCATCAGATTATTCAGAAAATCTAAAATTGTTGCAACTTAGCATCCAGAATGCGAAGAGACAACATCAGTCTTTAGGAGCAGTTTTTGTGGATATAGCAAAAGCTTTTGATACAGTTAATCATTCACATATTATTGCAGTATTAAAACAGAAGGGTCTAGATGGTCACATTATAACCTTGATTAAAGATCTACATTATAATATTATTACATATATAGACAGGAAAAAAGAATGATCTGACCCTATTAGAATTTGGACAGGAGTAAAACAGGGCAACCCTATGTCACCAGTTTTGTTTAACCTATGTATAGATCCTTTGCTCTGTAAATTGGAAGAGAAGGGTAATGGATTTCAGCATGGTACCGGTAAAATAACAGCTATGGCTTTTTCTGATGATTTGGTATTGCTGAGCGATTTGTGGAATGGTATGGAAAAGAATATTGAAATTTTACATGGGTTTTGTGGGTTTTGTGAGCTAATTGGACTCAAAATGCAAGGTGAAAAATGTCATGGATTTTATATTCATCCAATGAAAGATGCATACGCAGTGAACAGTTGTCCTGTATAGATGATGTGGCACCCCATTAAACATGATTGAACCAGGCAATTAGGAGAAATATTTGGGATTACAAATAGATCCTTGGGTTGGAATATCTAAACCAGATTTATTGATTAAAATACAAAATTGGTTATATTGTATTGAGAGGGTTCCATTAAAACCTCTCCAAAAGAGACACATCTTAAGAAATACACCATTCCACGACTGATGTACTTGGCAGACCATTCAGATACAAAAGTCACATATCTTGAATCACTTGTTCTGTGAAAGAATGGTTACATTTACCATCTACCACTTGTGATTCCCTACTTTATTGTAGTAGTAAAGATGGAGGTTTGGGTATTACTAGATTAGCAGTATTAGTACCCAGTATACAAGCTAGAAGGTTACATAGGATTGCTCTGATCCACTGATTCAATCTGTAGTGAAAGAGGAGAGGACGGATAAGGAGTATGCTAAATTATGGGTTGGAGAAGGAGGGAATAAGGATAAAATAACATCAATATGGGGTCCCACAACCAATATGGTAATATCTAAGGCTTCTGATAGAGAAAATCTTTCAGAATGGGAACTGGCTATTCCAAAAACTGTTTTCCCAAAACCTTGTAATTGGCATAAGCAGAAATTTAATAATTCAACTAATCTACTTTCCCAAAATCGTGGGATTATAAATTTTGTGGGGGACAGCATAAGTAATAATTGGCTTGAACATTATAGGGGTATTCCTCAGAGAAAGCTTCTGACTGCTTTACAACTAAGGGCTAATGTTTATCCAGCTAGAGAATTGCTAGCTAGAGGTAGGAAGGACAGTACAGTACAGCAGCGTAGGCAGTGCCAGCCGGAAACTGAGACCTGTGCGCATGTAGTTGGCTATTGTCCTGCAGTACAGGATGCAGGGATTAAAAGGCATAATCAATTATGTGAGTTGTTATCTAGGGAAGCTGAAAATAAAGAATGGATGACTTTTCATGAGCCATCATTGAGGGACAGGAATAATGAACTATTTAAACCTGATTTAATATTTGTAAAAGGTGCACAGGTGATGGTGGTAGATATAACAGTAAGATATGAAAGTAAACCGTCATCTTTGGCTGATGCTGCAGATGAGAAGGTAAAGAAATACCAACATCTGACTGAGTAGGTGCAGGAATTGACAAATGCTACTACAGTTAAATACATGGGTTTTCCATTGGGTGCTCGTGGTAAATGGTTCTCAGACAACAGAGTTGGGAATTTCCCAGTCTTGTCAGCATAAAATGGCAAGACGTATATCGAATTGGGCTTTGTTCACATCGGTTGATACTGTTCACACGTTCGCGGGTAAAGCGCAGGTTAATTTGAATGTTTGTGATGGATAATAAAGTTGATGTGGTTGTAGTGGATAAGGAGGGACAAAAATGGGACTCGTAATGATTGCCACCTCATGACGTGTTACGGGCCGATACTTCCTACTGGCTATGACTTCTTAGGTGGACAAGCCACCTTTAGTTAACTCGGAAGGGGATTTATTTTACGTTCATTAAATAGCAGTGCATTTTCCCTTTAATGTCAGATATCAAAACTTCTTTCTTCCATTCCCATTCAGTCTTGGGACATAACTTTCTGAAGTTCTGCTGCAGGACCATTCGTTACCTGCAGTTACAGCTGCACATTGTGAACACTGGTCCTTAAACCTGAATCTGTTTATAGCTTCCCTGATTTCTCAAAATCTGCTGAAACCTGTCAGCTCCAAAAGATGGTAGAAGTATAATGTTTCATGTTTGTGATGCTACTTGTACAACAAATAGTTTCAGCAGTTTTTGTTAAATGTAGCCAAAGGGCTCTCTTACTGTCCTTGTATAAGTGTGTTCAGCTGAGGGGTGTGACTGCATGCACAAGGTGGGCGTACCAAAAGTGGTGTAATACCCAGGTTTCTGTCTTTGAGTGGCAGTGTGCTGTGTGGAGTCAACATGAAAATGCCAAGTTTTAGTTTGCTAAACAGCAGCTTCTCTAGACCTGGAATATTTCATGGAACACCTGGACTTTTAGGAGCTTGCATTCCATATGCTTAGAAGATGCTCTCAGAAAACAAATTATTTAAATAATCTGATTTGTACATCTGAGATGAATTTCCTGTGGCTGTCATCTACCCATTTCACCTGAAGCGTCACGCAGCTGCAGTACAATGCAAACGTTCTCCACTCAGCTGAGACTGGAAGTACAGCTATCGGGACTCGCACTGAGTTGATGAGCCCTGCTTAGAGGCTTTGCTTTTTAGACCAAAAGTACCATAAATTTCTCTACTGAGGATCTGAAGTAGCCACCTGCATAGTAGTTCACAGCACTTCGAGGGTTAGAAGCTTATCTGCAGTAGTGTAGTGTCATTGCTGTTGTTTCCCTGTAGGAGAACCTGGCTTTCTACACAAGCTACAAAAGTGCAGAGGAATGATCTAGAGCAGTGGTTTTCAACCTGTAGTCAGCAGATCCCTGGGTACTCCTGCTAGATTTCAAGAACTGCAAAAAAACAGCTGTGAGAGAGAGAAGTCTTTACCAATCAGCCTAGATTCTTATAAAAGAGCCTGCAGCTCTTAAAAAAATTTCATGGTGTGCAAGTAGAAGTCTGAAAAACAGTGTGTTACTTGATCATCAGTAGATGAAATGAGGCTATTCATGTGTTCATTTCTAAGTAAACATGCAAGTTTATTTCCAAACTTGTGGCAACTTTATCTTAAGGAAGGCCAAGACATGCACCGAAGATTTATCAGAATTTCACATCGCAGCTGCTTGCCTGCTTTTGGGAGTTCAAAGGGAAGTAATTTACATTGTATCTGTATTTAACTAATTCTTGACACTTTAAATTGACGTGCTTCAGTCCAACAGGGTTTACAAGTAGAAGGTTTTTCTTGTGTTCCATTTCCAGTGATAATGGAGCAAAGACAGCAAAACATCTTGAAGCCTGGGGAGAGTTCCTAACAATTTAGAGAGGACAAGACTGAGCAAAGACAGTGAGGGGTGCAAGAAATCAGAGAGGAAATCTTAGCAGTGGAGGAGGAAACTGCTTTAAAAGAAAGGAAGCAGCTAAGCCACTGGTGAAAAGGAGAGCTTATCCCCTGCATGACAGAGCCGGGCAGGAGTAGATAGTATCTCCTGTCAGTGAGAAGGTGAAGAATCAGTTCAGTGGTTTGAGACTGAGAGCACTGATCTCTTCTTGCAGTTAGCGCTCCATTTCAAGAGTGGGATGGTGAAGCACAGTTTTCCAGAGCACAAAACAAGGACTTGAGGCCTCTTATAACCACGCACGCTGTCTCTGTTGGAGAAGGAGTTTTGCACAGAGCCAAGCCTGTGTGGAATCCAGAGTGACAACTGTAACATCAAATGTTATACAGATTGTTAATTATGCAGTATTTGGTATCATGCTTAGATTTGTATGTGGAATATATAACTCTGCTAGTCTCATTGTCAGATTCCCTGCTGATGAATATTTCACAAATTAAGCTGGATTGCCTTGCTGTAAGACGAAATGGAGCTGCTAACAATTTAGTGTAAGTCCATCTCATTTACATAATTCTGAACCCACTAAGAGTGGCTGTGAACATGGTGTAAACTGTTTAAAAGATGGGCTTCTGGAGAGCAGTATTTTTCCAAAGACACGTAGCCAGCTTTAGGAACTTTTGGTAGTCCTGTAGGTAAGGAATTGACTTGCAAAGGATCTGGATGCCCATTGCTTACCATTCTTGGACGTTTAAGTTGGGATAGTATATTTCAGTACTTAGGTGTTCTAGTGGTTTTAGATACTGGCTTTCAATGACTGAAACTTATACAAGGAGTGGTACAACCAAAGTTTTGTAGAAGCATTTTTCATATCAGATATTAAGTATGAATTAGGAGCCCTATGTGCTGGAATCACCATTTTCTCTCTTGGCTTCTTGCCCTCACCAAAAGCACAGAAATAAAATCCTGTTAGTTCTTGGCAGACCTTGCATGTTAGTAATAACCTCTAAGAGCTGGGCAAAGTCAGAAGCAGCTTCCATGCTATCGAGTCCTAAAATATTTCCATGAATTCTTCCTACTAGGATGGGAGAAATAAATGACAGTTGAACAAGGTTATGCTTCTTTTGGCATGTTCATAAAGACTGACATTGGCAGAGACAAAAGTGTTTCAAATGCAGTTCCAACTGTGCCCTAAGAAACTGTTGCATCCAAGAAAATAGCTACCATAAGGTATGTTGTGTCTGCCATTTTCCAGTAGCTCAGAAGGAGTTTGATGTTTATGTAGTGCTGTGAATCCTCCACAAAGGGTTTGATGAATCACCCAGGAAAAAAAAAGTGCTGACCTGCTGAAAATGTTCCTGAAAGGATGATGTACAGTTTACATTACATCCCAGGACTTCATGTTGAGATCTTTTGGCTTTCTGAGTCCACAAAGATAAGTAAAATAGTTTGTACAGTAAGCCCTTCAGGGATCAGTCTGAAGTGATTCTATAAAAGCCATGCTGTGCAGCACAAGTGGCAGTGGTTCTAAACTCTTCTCATCCCTGCTGACGCAGTTGCAAAGAATTGCCTGGATTTCTTACTCATCAGCAGTCCATAAATCATGACTGATAATCCCCTTGATAAAAAAACAGCTTGCCAAAGGTCACAAATTTCAGGATTTCTTCAGTGTCCCCTGAACAATAAAAATCAATAAATGGGCATGTATTTTTATCTTCTAAGTATAAATTCTTTTCACATCTTCACTAGAATTTTGGCATGGAAGACTGCTTTGAGTGTTTAAATCTCTCCATGTTTTAAAGAATGTAAAAGCTGAAAAAGCACTAGAGGTGAAATCTGGGGGCCAAGAGGAATACTAATCAGAAAAACATTAATGCCTGCATAGATTTCTGATGCATTTTCTCTCAAACACTTTGCATTAAATACATCTCAGAACTGGAATTACACAGCAATAAAATGGTGAGGCAGAATTTCAAAATGGGCTCTGTAATGTTAGTCCCCTAGGGTCTGAGTGTGGATGGTATTTTACGTGTCTCTGATTCAAGATCCCATAAAGAGGCCTCAGTCTTCAGAGAAAACCTCTACACATTTTTAAACCAAGAACTTTTTTTAGATTTGTCTAGTTCGGTACCCAAAAAACACTGGCCAGTTTTGAGAGGCTGGCCACACAGCTGGGCATTTGTACAGGCACTTCTCTTACCTCCTAATTGCATTGAGTTCTCTGGCAGCACATGCACTGCTAGTCATGTTTTCTTCTCTGAACCCCCTTGGGACCTGAGTGCAACTCTGTGAACACTGCTGTACCAGAATACAAGATGTTTCTGATCCATAGTTCCACAACGCAGATGTGTTTTTTCAAGGATGCCACGAAGTAATGTGACTCATTCCCTCAGGCAGGCTTACAACAGCTTAATCACAGAAGGATAGTTTTAGTTAAGTATCCTCAAAATTGCTTCCTAGTTGATCTTCCGCACAGTCCCATCTGACAGTGCAAAATTTCTGGTTTACAGGTGATTGCATTTGCCCTTCCTATGGGCTTAATTTTTTTCATCTTCAGGAATATATGATTTGTAGGTTGGGCTGCATTTTTAAAACAAACTGAACAGAAATAAAGTATACACAGTTTCCATTATATGTGTGTTTTCAGAAGATATGAGACGCAAAATAAATGCATCAAACATAAATGAGTCATTCACTAAGATCCAGATGAAGATACAGCCATTGAAAGGCAGCAAGTTGTGCAGGTGGCCACAAATAAAGAAAAATGAATCTCTGAATGACTAAAATTAGCCTGATTCTTTCAGATGAAGTTATTCAAATAGCATAAATCTGTTAAATGTCATCTTTTGAAGGCTGCTATATTAAAGGAGTTTTGTTCAGGGCCCAAAATGCAAGGTTTCTGCATAAGTGATTCTTTTAATTTTTTTCCCTCTGCAGTGGAATTCTTTTCTGAAGAATAAGGGTAGTCTCTGGCCATGAGCAGAGATCCACCTTAAGTAATATTTACATAGGAGATGCTGAAACGTCTTCCTCTGTGGCTGCGTATTTACTACAGTCTAGTATTTGTGACACCCCTTGTCAGCAATGAGGCCACCATAGTGCTAGATACTAACACACAAAATACTCTGGGACATGAGATACCTGGGTTCAAGCCTTTGTTCCAGCTCGGGCAGAGCAGGGACACCATTTCCAAAACACAGCCACAGGGAAGGTCTACATTGAATGTCTCTGCTCCTGCTTTTGACTGGGAAAACCTACTTTTGACACCTTTTGTTGTGGTGAAAAGCTGGAAATAATAAACAAATCTTGAAATTTTTGGTGAGATGTGAAAACAGTCATGTGCTATAGAAGATGTAGTAAAACAACTCTGTCTGAAGAAACTCAGAAGACCCAAAGAAATAAACCTCTGACAGGCTTTAGCACAAAAAATTATTATTTCTCTCTTTCACTTGTGTTATCTCTTTCTCATACTAATCCTGTTTGCCATTGAATGGCATGTCATCAAAATCACACTACACTAGAATCAATTAAACTATGTGAACAGTAAGATCTACCCTATAACGGTGGAATGTAGCAGCAACGTTTGGACCTTCCTTGATGTTAAAGAGTGATACTCCAAGATGAATTTGAAGATGTCCCATATTCAGGACAGGATTGTGTCCTGAAGCGTGTGAAGCCATGTATGTAGTAGGAAAGCTGCCATTTCACTAAATTTAGACTGTTGTAATAGTCCTGAGCAAATCTAGTAACTGAACTAAATTTGAAGATTAAATATTTAGTAGATTTTGATAGTCTTATTACTTGTTTGCTAGTAACATAAATTAGGCAATTGGTACTTAAGGGGTAGCACAAAGATTTCTTTATATCCTTAGACAAAAAGAATTGTATCAGAAAATATGCAATTTTTTAAAAACAATATTCTGCTGTCTGCTACCATTGGGTATGTAAAAAGTAAGTAATTTGGTTTCAGGAGAGTTACCCTTAATTTCCACAACACAGCCCTCTGGACTTAGCTCACAGATTCTCTTTTTGAATTTGGATCTCTGTAGTCATTCTCTCTGAATATGGAAATGGAGGACTAAGGACACCTGATTAATCTACAAATTAATTGCTGTAGGAATTCAAATGGTGCTTCCCACTTCTTTCAAATGATTGCATAGATTCAAGATGGCCAGTGACATGTGCTCTCTGGTATTCAGTCTTTAATTGCATATTCCGTATTGCTGGAGGGTTCAGTTTATTCATTTAATAGTGACTAACCAATCTCCGTCAATGCAGCCCTTTGCTGATGATTGCAGAGTGCCATGATTGTTCTACAGTGAAAACTAAGTAGTCTTGCTAATGCTAAAACTGAAAGCAATATACCATCTGGTGAGTATACAAGCAGGAATCTGCAAGTTATGCCATGTTGTACCAGTTTTCCTTCCTTCCTTCCCATCTAATCAGACTCTGATTGTTTCTTCTTGTATGTCTTGTCTCTTTGCTTTTTTCTCCCTGTGAACTGATTTTACCCAGCTGACCTTCTTTTCACATTGTTATTTTCAGATTATAGCAAATTGCCCTCTGTCTGGTGGGGATATAATTTCCTGGTCCCTGGGGAGAATTTCTACCAGGTATACAATCCCAGTGTCAATGTAATTAGGCTTTTGCTGAATTTCCGCCTTAGCAAAGTTCTTGTTCTTACACAGCAAGCTGCCAAAGTCTCTCTCTGTCAGATATTATGTCATCCTGAGTGCTTGTTCCTTAAACATTTATAGTGCATTAAGATTTTTGACTGTCTATATTAAAAGCTCAGTGAAAAGGATTATGTTTCTAGGAGCAGAAAAGAGAACTTCAGACATCTCCTTGCTTTATATTTTACAGCAAGGACTGCTCTTCATTCTCTGAATGAAACTTCACGTGAAACTACAGATACCTGAACATAGCTTGTGGTGTTTGACACCAGAGCCATAGGCATTGGCTCGTGACTTTTGACATCTGAATTCAGTTCCGTACACCAGAAGTTGCCAAAGGCCAAATCCACCGGGGAATATTCACTTCCAGTGTAAAACCCAGAGCAGATCAGTTCTGCTCAGGTTAACTCTCCAGAGGACCAATCCCCTGAACTACTGCTAGACAGCCTGTGGTGCTGTGAAACACCACAAAGTGGTCCTTAAAACTTGCTCTTTTTGTTTCTCAATTGCAAATGCACATTCCCCCCGTGCAGATAAATGAAGTTCCCCCTGCTGCCAGTGTTTGTGGCGAAACAAGATTGTTAGCTACCGATTTTCAGTAAAGCATTTGCGAACATGAAATACTACTTTGTTAAAAAATGTATCTATATGGTAACTATTATTTCCTCCATCATCAAAGTGCAATATGAGGTAAGGTGGAGGCTAGGCTCTCACCTTGCCCCCCAGCTCTTGTGTACTCCCTTGGTTTAAAACCAGAGCTCCCACACTCACCAGCTCTTGCTCTCACCGCTACTTATGTGCCCCTGAGTGTGTTCCCAGGTCTGGTCAGGGCTGAATGACTCTGTGCTTATCTCCAGCCAAATGTTGCTCCTCAGACAATGTACTCTCAAGTTCATTTCCCTCGGGGCCCGTTACACATGTCCTCAGCATGCCTAACTCACACCTCTTGCGTTGGCTCCTTCAGAAAGGCAAGGCAACTGGCTTTGTTCAGCAAGCAGCCCCTCAAAAGGAGGGGATTATGCCTCTTCTCTCATGTCACTGTCTGGGAATAAAAGCATTGCCCCAGGATGTGTGAGAACTGCGCCCTGCTCCCTTGTCCACCTGTGAAAACTTGAACCCACATGTTATAGAATCATAGAATCATAGA
>NW_008594000.1:39143-52058 GCF_000691845.1 Merops nubicus | reverse complement strand
CTCCTTGGCCCGGGCCCCGGCGTGCTAAGGGCGTTTCCAAACCGAACCGCGCAGAGTAGGCAGAAGAGCGTTTGTGACAATTTGTTCGGGGAGCTGGAGTGCTGGAAACAGGGGAGGCACAAGAAGACCGATGGCTGGGGGTTAGGCGCACACAACTTGCCGTCTGTGCTCTAGGTGTGAGCTCAAACACGCCTCTGCCCGGACGCGGGCAGCCGCCTGCAGGTACACTGGCAGCACTGAACAAAGCCCGTTAAAAGTCTTAGATACACCTGAAGCCTTTATCATCTGCTTCAGGGTGCATGCACTCAACCAGAATCAACTGAAAACCCGTAAGAAGACGAGTCTTCGTGTCTGGGAAGGAGACATGCACAAAAGGCTCCTTTCACTGTTGGGGACAGAGACCTTTTTCTCAACCACTGTATCCTGCTTGCTTGCTGAGCTGCCAGCCAAGGTCTCTGCAGCGAGAACCCTGTGCCAGGCACCTGGCCCGGCTGCACCTCACCTGACCCTGGCCGTGGCCGAGTCAGCTCCTGCAGGTGCAATGGGGCAGCCGGTGCCTGGCCTGGAGAGCAGGAGCCCACAGCTTCCCCGTGTGGGGTCAAGCTGTCCCCTCCCTGCTACTGCTAAATTAACCCTGCGTGTCCAGTGAGCTTGCCTGCAGCAGTGGCTCCTGGGAGAAACAAGCTTTTAAGAAAGGTTTTTTTAAAGCAACTTCAGGGAAAGATGCTGAATTACTAAGCACAAACAGAGAAGAAAGGACCAGAGTCATCTGGAGATTTAGCTGCCATAGACAAACAGGTACACGAGATACTTTTTGATTAAAGGCAAATCTGCCCATGGGAGAACTGAGTTGATGGTGCTCAATAAATATCCTTTCATTTTCCAGCTTTACAGTTAAAACTTTTCAAGGAATTTCTGTGACATCTCCACACAAACAAACAAACCAAACCAAACCACCCCAAAAGACTTAATGAGAACAAAACATCTCTTATTTTTCTTAGCCTCGCCAACCAATCCAGTACTTTACATATATATAGCCTTCCTAAGATTAATTTCTCCTCACATGAGCCATTTTCCTAAACACTCTGATTTTCTGAATGTATTGTACTGAAATTGTAACAGGAGAAGAGTAGTACAAAGAAAGTCTATTTGTATTTAATTTGTCCCTGAAAGTGTTCTTTGTCATATATATCTGGGGGGTTATTTTTAAATTACAGTATTTTTTTAAAAAAAGAGCAAACTACTCTTGCATCTTTCTTGTTGATCCTCAGAATGATCAAAATTTTTTTAGCAGGGCACATTTCACACGCAAACATATGCATATTTTGCACAAGCTAATATGGAGTGTGTTCTGAGCTGGGGGTGTCCCCAGGGGAGAGTGTGAAGGTCAGTCCACCCTCTCTCACTTCATGCTGGGGCTTGGCCTCCAGCTGAAGTTTCTCACAGGCGTATCTGTAGTACTGGAATCTTAAAACCTGATTTGTACGGGTTTGTTGGTGAGAAGCTAGCACGCCATTACTTTGACATAATAGCCAGTAATTCTAGTTTATGCATTTGCATAAATAGATGTAACTATTAAAAATGACTCTTTGAGGTTCAGCTGTCTGGTGGGAGCTGTTAGGGAGGCTTGAGGGCGGGAGGGGGCACCGGGGAAGTTTAACCCCTGCCATTGTGTTGCTACCTCGAAGGGAACACCATAGCTCTGGGAAGTAACAGTTTCGCTGGCACAGCTAAGGGTGAACAGTTGCAAGCTAAAAGCAGCTACTTTCTGCCGTGCCAATACATCCTTAAGGAGTTCTTAATCCACAAATTACTGACATTATTGTCTGTAATTGCTTGTCTGTTGTGACAACACTTACTCAGAGAATGTCGGAAATGTAAACAGCAGCCAGTAGCTTTTTGCGATGAAGTAAGACACTGGGTGCTCACTTGCACCTTCATAGCACCCCAGCAAGTTCCCTTCTGAACAATATGAATGAGGATTGCACACTCAGATCCTATATCAACTAGAACTTTTCCCAAGGAAAATATCTGGCTTGTTATTTATTTTCATACATGTAACCAAAAAGTGGTGGTTTTTGTTTTTGTTTCTTTTTCTAAAATAAAAACTTTTCTTGCTTCTGAACATAATTAGATGATTAGTTGTACCTCAATGAAATAAATGATTGGGAAAAAAATTATGTCAAGTCATCTTGTCACTTAAATCAGACCAACTTGGTTTTTTCCCCAATTGTATTTGAAACTATTCAAATTTTAAAAATGCACAGGTAGTAATTAGGTAAGGGAGAAATTGTGGTTTACGCTAAAATGAATTCCTAAAGGAAGATTTATAATCACAGCACCATTATCAATTCTATGAGGAAATGCAGTAAAAAGCACACATGCATTTTAATACTAATACTAATAATAACAACAATAACAATAATAATAATATCAAAGAACTCTCACGTTTGTCATCTGGGTGTTGGCCTTGAGTTTATAAATGTGTATATAAATACACACACACATATTTACAATTTAGCCAAAAGAATAGCATTAAATCACTGTCTTTTGTTCTTAAAAGAGAAGAAAAAAAAAAAAAACAACTTTGAGGAGGACTCAGTTCAATTTTTGCCCACAGAGGATTCTTTCAGATGCAGTATTATCTAAAAAAATACATTCCCACAGAACTCGAAAGGATATAAATGAGGTGCTTCCACCAGTTCCCTTGAGGACTTGTTCCCATATTGAAGACCATTGTATGTAGCACTTCCCTGCTATAGTAGGGCTAGGCTTCCCCTTGCTTTTGAGCAGATTGTTTCCCTGCTGGATCAGTATATCAAGAGATCTTTCACTGTGCTGGAAGGGCTATGTAATTTCTCCTAATAGTATGGAGGAACAGAGATAAGCCTCTGGAAATCAAAGAAATATTTACAGGTTATGTAGGTGGGCCCTTGGTAGCATGGTCAGAGCCTGTGCTTCTCTTCCTTTGCTGCCTCCCCAGGAACTACAGATACCCAGTGCTGGAGGAGGATGAGAGCGAATGGGATCGAGAAGTGCTGGCGATGTCTGGACTGGACAGACTTTGAAGCTGTTTCTTCTGTTGTCCAGTTCAGCAGACGGATAAGCCTCCCCCATCAGGACAACCATCTGCAGCAGGGCAACGTGCTGCCAAACATCCCTCAAAGCCCCACTGCGCAGATTTCACCACACAGGGGACACCATGACCATGCAAGTGGGTGACACATACAGAAGCTGCTAGGCAGATTAATTAGGAACAGGTTTACACCCTAAAATAAAAATAATAATAATAATAAAAAAAGAAAACAAGCAAAACTCTCCATGTGCCTAGTGCCTTCCTTTGACAGAAGAAATGGGAGTAATTTTAAAGGCTGTAGCATTTAGAGAATTGAGGCACTATGACAAAACCCTTCTGTTGGCTTTTCATATGGCAATGAGAACTGGTTCTTGACAAGAGGAAAAACTCCATGCTGCTGCCTAACATAGGTCTGATCCTGGAACAAGCAGCTCCAAGTTCATGATGTTTCATGACCACAACTGGATTTCCATGTTATTGGCTTGTACCAGACAGAAGAGAGGAGGACTAACAAATCATTCACCTTAGCAAGCATTGTAACAAAAAATTTTCCTACTTAGTAACAAAACTATGATAAATACTGTGCAGTTATTTGCTTTGGCAGGGTCTGTGTTTAAGAGCAGGAGAATATGTGAGGAAAGACACAACCCAATGTCATGTACATCTTTAAAGTTTCCACAGTTCCATTTTAGTAAATGCGTTTTGCTAAATTAAGCAATTTGTTTTTAAGCCAAGATAATTTTTTAAAAATGAAGTCTATCGAGGCCTCTGTTACACTATAAATGACAAGACAACCTGGCCAGACACAGGTAGTATCTATTCCATGTCAAGAGGAACAGGCGGTTTGGCCTCCTGACTTTTCCATTACACATCCTCCATCTGCAAACAAAAGGCTGGAAATCAGTCTTTGCAGAACTCCTTCAAGGTGGTGGTGGTTGGGAAGGCGCTGCTGCCTTTCTTCAAGCTCTTTTGGCAATTTCCTAGCTTGTCCAAGTGTATCTCATCTCCCTGGTCCTTCTGTTCCAATGGTGGAGGAGATGGACAAAAACCTCTTTCTCTTACAGAGCATCTGCAGGCTTCTCTCTGCCAGTGGAAATATGGTGGGGTTTTTTTTGTTGTTGTTTTGTTTGGTTTGGTTTTGTTTGGTTTGGTTTGGTTTGTTTGGTTTTTTTTTGTTTTGTTTTGGTTTGGTTTCTTTTATCCTTTTTGTCTCATAAGCCATTATCTATCATTTTAGGCATTTTGAGAGCTTTGTCTCTCTCATAATGCTGACACCAAGCATGGCAATAATATCTGCCATTTAGACCTTTGAGGATTTTTAACGTACCTAAAAATGGAAATCTTACTTGTTCCATATCATAACAGCTAGCAGGAACTAAACTGAGTAACTGGAATACTATATTGCTAAGGCAGAACAGAGTGTCTCCTGGTATCCTATGAAATATATATGCCATGAGATAATAAATTATTTAAATTATGCCATGAAACAATAATATTATGAATTTAATATTTTTTCCTAAATTTTCATTATTAAAATCACATTTAAACTGAAATGCTGCAGATAAAAAAAAATTACGTCTGAAATGTCATTCAACTATCTTTCTCCATAAAGAAGAAAATCATACACTTGATTTGGAACCATCACGGTTACTGGACAGATGTTTGCTCTCAAATATATGGAGTAGAAATGATGGAAAATAACCTGGCAGTTTTACTTTAATAAATTAAAATGTTAGGACAGCCTCTATGGCTTTGCCAGTCATTTTGTTTATACATGAATAATATGCATGATGTTTCTATAAGGTAAGAAACAAACGCGTTAAAATTAATGCAAAACTACAACTTTTGAGGCTCTTTTCAAACCAAGTGTTGTCTGTTTTATGAAGTTACTTTTATTTCTGGGACCTCTTGCAGCAGTAGGAAGGAGGAAAAAAATCCCACTTCCGTCAGGGCGTTTACAAGAGTTATAGCATAGCAAGAGGAAGTTTCTAAAGGAAGAGCCGGATATCTGTACTGAAGTGGATTACAGTTGCACCACCAAATCAGATGGAGGGAACTGAGCCCAGGTATACATAAATGCACAAAAAACAAACACCGTGAAGAAGAGGAAAGAGTAGAAGTGGCTTTAAATCTTCCAAGATGTAAATGCATTTCTTGTCACTGAATTAATGTCAGTGGGTAGTTGTAATTTTTGAAGATGTTAATGTCTTTGTTGAGAGCAGGCTAAGGAAATAAATCCACAGGTGCAGGAAATTAAGGTTGTGGTTCATTTTAATTTTAAATCTGATTCTGTGAATTTTCTCATTCGGTGCTGGCTTTCTTTAAATTTAGTGACTGTTCTCATTCCCTTTCTGAAAACAACCCTCACAGGATTATGGTGTTGGGACCATGTCCATTTCTACATCTGTATCCTATTCTACAGGATTCTGTGCTCTACTTGTACAGTTGAAGAACATTAAGTTAGTAATTTAATTTATAAGTACTGTTCCTCCTCATAAGTTTCAAATGTTGTTGTTCCAAATGGCTGGTACAGGAAATACCCATGAAAAATAGAGAGATTTGCCTGCACTTAGAACATCTTTTTTTTTTATCCTTTGCATTCAAAAGCACTGTGCTAATATTTTGAGTCCTGTTTCTGCTCTCATTGGGGTTGCTGATAGAACTAGAATAATTGAGCTTTTTAAAATGCATTGAGGTATGGAGTAGCTGTTACATTGTCTGCTGTCAAACAGCAACACAAGACAAGGGAACTCAGCACATCCAGGTCTGACCAACATACTATACAGTTCCTATTAAATCAATTTAGGAAACTCACTGAATGGTTTGTTTAGTTGTTTGGTTTTGTTGGTTAGTTGGTTGGTTTTGTTTGTTTGTTTTTGCCATGAACCAGTGAAATAAAGTTTCATCAGCTCCAGAATGAAGGCAGTCAAATTTCCTATGGACTTAAGTTTTGTGGTTGGATATTTTTACTTCCCCTAAGTCTTCCATCATTGGAGCATTTGTAATGTGTCTCTCTTCTGCATATTGCCTATTTTCTGCTAACGAGAGATCTCATGGTACAGCCTTTGTCACTTAGCTGTCCAACTATCTATTTCATGAAGCATACTGAAAACATAATATCATCAAGACATCTTCCCCTCCAGAATTGGGCTGAAATTGCTCAGTGAGTTCAGAAATTATGATAACAAGAGGAGAGAAAAATAAACTATATAATCCTTATTTTCTTAGGAAATTAAGAATTAAAAAAAAAAAAAAATCCCACTGTGAAATATGTACTTGAAAGTCATTCCTCATCACAAAGTCCACACACAGGCTGTGTCCTGCGAGCCCAGAGGACACACCCCTTGCTTGTCATCTGGAACGGAACAGCTCAGCGTGTGTGACTAGTTACTTATAAAAATGTGCTGTCAGATATTTACCCAGCGTGCCAATTCATTGTGGGCTCAACACAGCTCTAACATTATGCTGTTTCCTTTCCTGGGTAAGCACAAGAAATTCCACAGTATTAATAATACTGACTTCAAGGCATTGACCAAGTTATATAACATGGCAAGTGATAGGACAAAAAAAATCACGAGGAAATTCTAAATGGAAACCAATAAGATTTCCCAAGTAAAATTACAGCTAAAATGGGCTAGACAGTCTTGATGTATTCACATTATTTGCTATAAATCTCTTAGTGCTGAGATATTAGTTCAAAAAATACTGCTCAGAAGGGCATTGGTATCCAATTGAAACTTGGCAGCAGGAGCACGGGAGATAGATAGGCAGGGGTAGGCAGGTGAGTGGAAGGGAGGAGAATCCAGGCATTATATCTCTTTTGAGCTAACATTTGGCCAACAACAGTCTGCCAATTAAAGACCACTGCAGCAGGAAACAGAAGAAAATTTTATCTGTGTTTAGAAAGTTGGTTTATAATCCCATTAAAATGAAGCCTGGATAAAAGGAAGAACATAATGTTTTTTCTCTTTCAGTATACATAAGGTAACTAGTTCTGAATTTAGGAGTAGTTAGAGAATTGTGTAAAGGCCAGACTTTCTGTGTGAAGCTGCTTAAAGACAAAAAGGCTTATTTGACTTCATGGCCTCTTCCACACTGATCAATAAACTCTGAAGACAAAGACTTATTTACACAGTTCTATAACTCCTTGATAAGTCACTGTGAGCTATTTCAGCCCTTTCCCATAGACATTTAACAGTCAGATGGTATCATGCTAAAGAGGATTTTCCAGTCTAACAACTCCATCTTGTCGTATGTATTTTTAAACGTTTATAAATGGATACTCCAGTGTTTGGAGTACAGGGTATTTCTCTGGCTGACTGGTCAGAAGCTGGTCTGAACCAGTAGCAGCCCACAGCCATTCCTGGCCTGCAGTTCTGCAATGGCTTATGTGAATTCATTTGGTGTGCTCAACAGAAGTAGCTCCCACTGGGCAGAAGGCCAAATCACAAAAACATCGCATTTTGTACTAATCAGGTACCTCATTGCTGTCTACAGTCCTGATTGGCAAACCCTTTGTAGAGAGAAGTCCATTAACTTTAAATTATAGCTCCTTAGAGCGTAGCAGGGACTGGTAGTAGTAAATGTCACACCAAAAATAAATGGGAACAGAACCCATGCTGCCCAGAGAAATTATTCCTTTACATGGAAGTTCAAGCCTTCTGCTGCTAAATTATCAGATGGCTTTATCTGTTAAGCCCCTTCTAGATGCCAAATTACCACTGCCTCTGAGAGCATTAGTTAACTCAAAATCACATGGTTCCAAGCCTTGAACTCTGCCATCGTTTTTTCCCATTCATTTAATAGATTAAAATATTAACTGGAAGTACAAGTGCAGCATCTGAAAAATAAATTAATCTCTTTAAAATTAGCTGTCAGCCAGAGAAAAACTTTTCTTCTTTGTTGTACACTGGGAAGACTCAATGTATGTGTGTTCCCTGTGAAGCTAGTTAAACCTACAGAGCTCACTCTTTCTGCACTACTCCCCACTTCCCTGCAGTTAGCCAGTGCTCTCATACCTACCCTAGTACCTGTGCCTCTCTTCAAGTACATCATCACTTGCTACAAGAACAGTGCAGTTACCACAGGTAGAAAACTGAGGGCTGTAGATACAGACGGGTGAGAAAAACCTGCCCTGTTAAAGAGAAGGACTCTGCCTCTCGTGTGAGCAACTTGGGGGTTGATTTGATTAGGCGAGATACTACAGAAAACACCACCTAAGGGATAAGAATATGACACACTTTTATCAAAGTTCCTGTCACTGATGTTAGAGCAGGATGCACTGGACTGTGATGGTGCATTTGGTTCATCTTTTTCTTTTCAACAGGCTTTTAACCTCACCCTGAGAACGGATGGGAGAGGGTGCCTTGAATCAGGACTTCCTGACAGCAGCAAGAATTTGATTTTCAAATGCTGCTCATATATCAGTCTCTACTAGCATTAGAAAACATTAATTTTGTTTGTTTTTTTTTTTTTAAAATTGCATTCTTAGTGTTTAAAACTATTTTGACCCATCCATGAATGGAGACAGTTGTTTTGTACTTGCAAACATGCTGTTTGTGGTTTTCCTTTCTTTTGTCGCATAGTCTGGTAGCTGTAGGGACCAGAGGTGTTGTACGTTAACCTCTAACATGTATCGTGTGTCACTGTCATGCTGACAGCTATCAATGCTGTGAGCTTATCTGTGCCTATTCTGCCAGGTGTATGCCCCTTTCAGAGGTTTTGACTCATGGAAAGCTTGAGAAGGGCTATGCATCCTCCTGTCTTCCTACAGAAAATGGTGCTCTTTGCTCCTTAAAACACCCTGGGACACAGCAAAGTGCCACATGTGTAACAATCGTAGGTCTGGGTGTCCCCTGAAGGAAGCATAGGAGGCTACACTGGGATCTTCTTCAGAAGTGGAAGGAGATGGCTCTACAGCTTCCATGAAGGGCTGAAGTTTCTGAGAGAGAGAAACTACACCCAAAGTGGTCAGAGGAAGGTAAGAATGGCTGATAAGGGATGAGTGGGAGAACCCATTCCTCTACCTACCAGCCTCTGAAATCCCCTGACACCATCTAGATGATTTGTCAATGACGTGATGCTAAGTAACATTGTGATAACATTTCTACAGCAACATTGAGAAACATTTAAATCATTTTGCCAGTCACTAAAATACACCTAAAGCAATCAAAGATGCAAAGAATGTCAGTGCCCTGACATTTGAAGCCACATCCATACCCTTTTAGAGAATAGTGTGCAAAGATCTGGACATTTTTCTCCTCAGTCACTGGGGATTGCATGTTAACAGTTCGCCGCCACAGCCAAAATCACATGTTAACATTGAGGTCTCCAGAACAATAGCTTTTGCTCTCGCGGATGCAAAAGCCATAGTTTCACAAGGTGGATGTGATCAGGGTACTAGGCTTACCATGCAGGAGAACTCATTTTAATAACTATTACTGGGCGTCTCAAAATCTACGCTTTAGAGAAAGCAATGGTTTCTCTACCGAGAGCGAGCTCCAGCACTTCAATCTCACTGCCAGCTTTATTACCCAACACTTCTGATGCATTTTGTTTTTCCCGTGGCTGTGTGCACCCATTTGCACAGGAGACGATTACACAGACTTAACTGTGAAACATGGAGGTGATTAAGCTCATGAAGCCAGCAGAGCACCCCAGGAAACATTTGCTTGCTGAAAGATGGCCTTGCTTATATACAGACTAATCACGAAAGAAGAAATGCTATCCCAGTATTTTCAGTTATGGCATTCTTTGTTTTAATGATTACATGTGAAGGAATAATTATCCTGGCACTACTGAGCACACCATAGACTAGGAGTGTTTTATTTGCCAGTTATTGTTTGTATTATAAATGGTAAAATGAAATGACGCAAGTGCCCTTTTTATTGTCATATTGTTTGCCTTAGCTTTTGTTGGATCCATTCCAATGGTACCTTTACGTAGGCTCCTGTATAATTAAGATACTGTGCACAGCCTCTGAAAGGAAATCATTAAGAGCCTCTTGTGGAGAATGCACTGATTTCCATGTCTGTGCCTTTTAAGTAGGTATAGCTCACACTCCATCCATTAACTTCCTGATAGTCCAGGCATACTTCAAATATTAATCTCATGTTAAGCTTCCAAAGCATCTTTCAACTGAAAAAGTTCAAACCACTTTCAAGCCACTAGTTACAAGCACAAATTTCTTGCTATTCCAAATGATAAGATGTTCCTTTTGAACGAAAAAAACCCACACTCCACATTTTTTTCCCTCAAGAAACACCTTACAGTTACTTTAAAAAGTGTAACAAATCCAAAAAGCAGCTCTCTAAACCGTCTTTTGGAGTAACTGGCAGATACCTTAGTTAGAGATGTTAAATCAAGATATCAAAAGAAACAGGTTTGCCTCCTGCAGAAGAAACCTGGTGGTTTAACAAGTGAAAAGGATAGAGAAATACACAATTTTACAGTTTATTTGCTTACCTGAAGTTGCAATCAAAGTATAAATTTTCCCACTGCCTATAAATAACAACCTTGCACTGCTACAAACTGTCTTCTGTGTGAATTCCCATGTGGGTGTGGTGTGTCTCAATAATGGGCTATCTTCTCTGTGAAGTTTCCAGGCTGCTGTGCAGTGTTACACCATCCTCCCTACCCCAGAGAGCTCACTCACGAGTGCTCCTTATGTACTTCTGCATCAAAAGAGCCTTACCTCCTAGGCTACACCTCACCACAAAGGGCATTCCTCTCTCCTAGATGTAGCGGGGCAGTTGAGAAAACCTTGTGAAACTAAACACCCATGAAATGAGGAAGGAAAAGCTCTGCCATGGCTGTGCTCAACTGCCTTTGGAGTTCAAGATATGGATTGATTTCTCTCATCTTTAGAAATCTATCAAAAAATTTAGTAGACTCCAGGGGAGATTTGACATCTAAAGCTGTTTACTTAAGTAAAATCAAATAAATAAAAATACAACATACAATTACTGGATGCATATTTGTAGATGATCAATGTGCAACAGTAAAAAATCATTAATAGGTATTTACTAAATTCTTAAAGCTGCAACGTTATACTAAACAGTAAGTGTATTAGACCAGGAACTGCTTGACCCAACATGCTTCAGCTAAACTTGTATCAAAGTAATTATGAAACCTGATTAAACAAGGCTTCATTCTCACATGCAACTCCACCTTACTGCCTTGGCAAAGCAGTAGGGTGGTAACACCCTCTAGCTGGTTTTCACAAAGCACATTAGCAGTTAATAAAAGCAGAGTGGAGGAGTTTGTGTTTATTTCCAACATAATCACCGAACCAGCTCTGACAAAAGGTGGTGGTTTCAAAAAAAAACACTTTGAATTGGCTCCTGTTTTCTGCCTGACTTCAAAGGCAGCAGATTCGACCCAGTGCTGAGGGCCTGTGCCAGTCACAGTGCCAGAGCCCAAACCACCCTCCCCATCCCTTCCTGCCAGGTGAGAGCTGACTTGCTCCACAAAAGGTCCTAGTGCTCTCAGTAGCAAAGTACTGATAAAGTATTTCCACTTCAGAAGTCGGCTGGAAGAGGAAATAAATTGCTGTAAATACAGATGACTATTTTTCACGATGTCTAAATTGCAGCCGCTAACAAGTCTTTTATGCACTAATGTATATCCTAATATATTGGTTCTTGAAAACCAGTGCCTTGATAGCAAATACACTGTGAACACATCCATCAACTGAGCCTACTGCCTGCTAGAAAATGAAACAAGGAACTTTCGACAGTGTAGGCTTCCAGCTGAGCTTCCTACATAGACTGTATGAGGTTTCAAAAACTACGATTAAAACAATTGAAATAAAGTAGTTAAAAACTCCATCCAAACAGGCTTCACCTGTGCTGTCAAGAACCATCCAAACACGCCAATTTCAATTGTATTCCAAACTCTCACCCACTTTTAGGAAGCAACAGAACTTTCTTCTACCCCTGTCCTTTACAAACTTTCCACACTTCTAATTAAACAAAGAAAGAAGAATCCACATTTTTTTCAGACCAGTCACAATATCCCAGCCTCAGGAATTTGTCTGCATGTAAAGCTGCTGTGGCTGTAGTACAGTACCCAAGCAGTTTTTACCCTTTGCTAACACATAGAAAATGAATTAGAGAAGGGAGGTGAATGACAGCATGCCCCTCTGCTAAACACCACAAAAATAAGATACTGTCAAGTAATTTTTGCAATAATATATTAAATACAAGTGGATTTTTGAGTCTCCAACTCCTCCTTGACTGCATGAATTTGCCGTATGTATGGGATTTTAAGTCATTAAGCTTTTCCAAATAGTTAGCTCTGGAGAGAGCATTCTGTGCTGCTCTGGGGGCTTCAGGGACTGACCCTACCAGGTTCCATGGGACATCATTCACGCTGATGCTCCAGAAGGATTTTGTCAAGAAGTGCTTGTGCTTGGGAACAGGTGAGCTTTGCTCTTAGAACAAGCAGGGGCACAAAGACATTTTGGAGTTCTGGGCACACCCCTCAAAGCATGATAAGGCAGCTTCACAGAAAAACCAGTGAAGCTATTCAGATTAACTCAGGACCTGGAGATTGCAAAAAAAAAACCCATAGGAGTCCTGATGGAGTTGTGGTGTCTTTAGAAAATGGATATATTTGTCACATATCCCAAGAACAGTTAACAAAACTTCATTACAAGTCCAAGCTTCATGAAAATGATGAACTGCTACTGGAGTGGTAGTGCTACAAACCTGAAGTTGTAAAATTTACCAGCTAACTTGATTTCTGCTATTGTTTTTCTGTAAGAAATATGAACATTAAAGCAATTAAAAACCAAATATTAGCCCTTTCTTCCACATCTGCTATATAAATGCAAAGGG